>NW_007247805.1:355868-458330 GCF_000164805.1 Carlito syrichta | reverse complement strand
ATCCTTCCGCCTCAGCCTTCCGAGTAGCCGGAATTACAGGCATGTGCTACCACGCCCGGCTGATTTTTTTATTTATTGTAGAGATGAGGTCTTGCTTCCCAGGCGGGTCTCAAACCCGCAGGCTCAGGCAATCCACTCACCTCAGTCTCCCAAAGGCACAGGATTACAGCCTGAGCCACCGAGTATTTATATATTTTTTGAGTCAGCGTCTCACTGTGTCACCCAGGCTGGAGTGCAGTGGCATGATCACAATGATCACAGCTCACTGCAACTTCAACCTCCTGGGCTTAGATGATCCTTCTGCCTCAGCCTCCCAAGTAGCTTGGATTACAGGTGTGCATCACCACGCCCAGCTAATTTTTAATTTTTTTTAGAGACGAGGTTTTGATGTTGCCCAGGCTTGACCTGTACATCACGATACCAATTTTGTAAGTGTTCATAAAGATTTTACCACGGAAAAAATGTTCCGGGGAGGGGAGGTGGAAGCAGTTTATAAAACAATAGATATGCTTCCCTTAAAAATATGCATATGTGCATAAGATTGTTAAAAGTGGCTATACTAGGTGGTAAAGATAATGGATGATTTTACAGTTTCTCCCTTCAACTTAGTCTTACAAAAAATATAATGAACTGTTTTGCTTTTGTGTTTGAGAAACAAGTTTTTAAGTTTTTGCTTATTTTTTATTTTAGAGAGTGAGTTATCTGAGGTTGAGGGCTGTCTAATTTATCTCTCTGTTTCCAACCCCTAGCGTAACTTCCTTGGACATAGTAAGCTTTTGATAAATGTTTTTGAGCAAACACATACATTTCAGAAAATTTAAAACTAATCTCAAAATAATCCACAGGAATATGCAAGCCGTACTACTTCATATATGCCTTATTATGCATAAAACACAATCTCCAAAACCTGGACTCTACTTCTTCTGAGGAATCAAATCCACTCCCCACCCAGTGCAGTCAACTATTATACCACGAGAATGCAGAAGACAAGGGTAGCTGATGGCATGATCATTGGTCAAGGATGGTTTAGATTAGATGAGTGAAAAACTCACAGATAGTTCAAGATTTTTATTTTAATATTAATAAAATTAATTTTATTATTGTATTTGTTATTTTCAATATTTTAATTTTAATCTATAGCTTTTTATTTTTTAATTGTGGGGCACAATTCAGGATTAGGTATACAAATATTCATTGTGTAGGTACCCTTCCTTGTTGATGAGGTGCGCCCCCCCCCAGGAAGATCTCAACTACTGTCAATCCCACCTGACCGCCCTCCCTCCCCACAGCAGTTTCCCGCTACTGTCAATCCTTTTGTTACAGTATTATGGCAGTTGTTGAAGGTCCACTTATGAGTGAGAACATGTGATACTCAGATCTTTGTTTCTGTGAAAGATCATTCAGTATTATAAACTCTAATTCCATCCAGGTTGCTGCGAAGTTCATGATTTTGTTCTTCTTTATGGCTGCGTAATATTCCATTGTATATATGTACCACATTTTTTATCCAGTCCTCTTTCGATGGGCAGCACGGTTGGTTCCATGTTTTTGCTATTGTGAACAATGCTGCAATAAACATACGTATGCAGGTATCTTTTTTTAGTGATTTGAGTTCTTCCGGATATATTCCCAGTAGGGGCATGGCGGGGTCATATGGAAGGTCGATTTCTAGATCTTTTAGGAATCGCCACACTGTTTTCTACAGAGGCTATACTAGTTTACACTCCCACCAACAGTGTAGAAGTGTTCCCTTTTTGCCACATCCTCTCCAGCATGGTTATTTTTTGAGTTACTGATGATGACCGTTCTGACTGGAGTTAGGTGGTATCTCAGTATGACTTTTGAAATGAGTACTAATAAATATAAATGCTGATGAGGTTATTCCAATTTTGCTCCATCACTATGGGAGTTGGTAATGAACATTGAACTGATTTTGAGCTTTAGAATGAAAGGAGAATAAGAATAAGGGGTCAAACAAGTGACCCTTGTAATATGAGGAATTTGCTATAAATAAATTTTTGCTGCTTTTTACTTCACTCAAAATAAACTGTTACTCACCAGGAGTGAGTGGGTAATAGATTTTATCCCCCCCCAAGAACACTAAGTAGTAGCATGTCATGGTATGTTTATAAGTTATTATTTCAGCATTCCATGTTAATACATTATTTTTAAGGATAATGGGGCAAGTTAATGTGAATCCTCTTTTACAGAGGGGAATATCAAATCACAGAAAGAGGCTAAAGAAATTTTACAAGATGATTTGGAAATGGCCCACCAAATAATAGATATTAACATTTCTGATAGATCTCTCTGTGTAAATTTGGCTAAGACCCTTCTGTCTCCTACTCACCAGTTGCTTGATTCCTAAGAAGATAAAATAACAAAATAGAGAATTGGTCTTTTTTTTCTCTTTCTGTGATTCTAGTGTTTTATGATGATTCACTCAGTTTCCCCTTTTTAGTTTATTCTTTCCAACCCATGTGTCAGGACCCAGGAAGTGCTTTCAATGACAGACTCTACTTGCCTCAACTGAGTAACAGCTCTCTAGATCATGACACCAGCAAGATTTCACTATTGAATATCAGCTTGTTAGGTTTCCCCTATAATTGTGGTTCAGGCTCAGTCTCTTCTAGCTGCTGCACTGTCCTGCATTTATCTTCTTAAAAATGGAGATGCTGCTACATACTGGAAATTGTGCCAAGTCCTGGCTGAAGGTTAGGGGTGAGTAGATACAGACTAGTTATGTTGTTCATTTCCTGTTCCCAGAGAAATGTCTTCATGTCCCTGTCATTCTATAACACACATCCCTTTCTCCACCTTCTGCCAAGTCTCTGCTTAGAAGTCCTCCTAGCTTTGAACCTTCTGTATCTGAAATCTGAGCTCTACCCAGGCAAATCAAATCTCTTTGCTTGCCTATGGTCTTCCTCTTCTCCTTCTTTATTATTAAATACAATTTTTTTCTTTTATAAGAAAAAAATAGAAGTTCCCTTCTCTATCAGCAAGTGTAGACCCAACTTAATATGAGGTTATTTCTCTCTCTTCTAGGAATGCCTAAAATTGATTATTATTCCAAGAAAAAGACATTTGGGAATATTGTTTTAGAGTACATTGGCTTTTGACAGCACTTGAGGAAACACAGGGAAGTAGATGGATGAAAACATAAATCAAGGTCTCATCACCCAGAGTTTTTGCTGCTATTTACATCTGTTTATTTAAAGATCTTATTTTAGGTGTATATGATTGCATAAATATATATGTGTTTACTGAAGAAGGAAAATTTGGGGTATATATTTCATCTCTTTATTTAGCATAGTGTTGTGACATATTCCCACATAATTAAATATTCTTTTAAACACATTATTTTTAAAATCTGCCTTTCAATTACTTTCAGATGTTTTTCCTCATTTATTAATTGGGGGAAAGAAGCCTAATTATGGCCATTCCTGAAGTTTGAAAATTCTAACTATACGTTTGGAATTTGGGGATCACTAAAATTAAACTTAAAAAACAAATATAAGGGAACAGTTAATATTGCTATAGATTTTAAGATAAACCCAAAATTCATATATTTAATTTAATTTAATGGAGAGTAGTGCTGTTATCCATCATGAATACCAAAATGCAGCTAAAAATACCGACTATAGTTGAGTAAGACTGCAGAAGATATTCTAAGAGCAGATGAGGAAACATGATAGCAAATTCCTCTGTCCTTTGCAAATAGACTTGTGTGCTCTTTTGGAAAAGTCTGGGTCTTCTGTTCAGCTAGGGAATAATAGCCAAGGTTTAATTTCAGTCTGTCTTTGTAGACTGAATGTGGTCAGAATTGGTCATATAATAACCACAAATGAATATTTCTTTTTAAAAAAATTTTTAAACACAGCTCTTTAATTTTTGAGTTCTACAACTACTCTTTAATATTTTAATAATCTCAGCAATAGACACAAATGAATTTCTTTGGTGACTATAATCATGTATATAGAAAATATCTTAGAAAGGATTTGTTGTTGATGAAGAGGCTAGATGTTTACTTGCCTTGATAAAAGCCAGCAGTCATCCCTTTTATTTCCTTTTTTAAGAAGTACAAAATCTGACTAAAGCTGCAGGAAGCCAGAGGTTCAGGTAAAGGTCTCTCAGTACTTTGGTTTAGTAGAAAAAGCAAGGTACCTGCACAATGAACATTTGTGTACCTAACCCTGAATTGTACCCCACAATTTCAAAATAAAAATTGAAAGAGAAAAGAAAAGAAAAAGTCATGGACTGGGATTAGAAACCTGGGAGCTAGTTCTATCCTTGTTCCTAACCATTTGAGTGATTTGAGCAAGTTGCTTGACATATCTGAAACTCAGAATTTGCCTCCAAAAAAGAGAGACAAGAGTAATACATGCTCACTATAACAAATTTAGCAATATTTAAGCACTTAAAGTAAAAATGTACTCTACCTCGCCAGGCTCAGTCGCTCACGCCTGTAATCCCAGTACTTTGGGAAGTTGAATTGAGAGGATTGTCTGAGGCCCTGTTCGACACCAGCCTGGGCAATTTGGTGAGAACTCATCTGAATAATAATAATAATAATAATAATAAATTAGCTGGACATGGTGGCATGTGCCTATAGTCCCAGCTACTTGGAAGGCTGAGGCAGGAGGATCTTCTGAGCCCAGTAGTTTGAGGCTGTGATAGCCACGATCGTGCCACTGCACTCCAGCCTGGGAGACAGAGTGAGACTCTTACTCAAAAAAAAAAAAAAAAAAAAAAAGTACTCTTCTTCACTCTCTGATCCACCCCATGATATACCCTTTGTTAAAATTTTGGTAACTATCATTACACATTTCTCTATGAGCATTTACCTATTTTTTATAAAAATGGGATCAAATTCTATATTTTGTCCTATAACTTACTTTTTTCTACTGAACAGTGTCTCGTGGGCATTCTTTCCTAGTGCAATCTTATATTTCATGGCACAGAGATGTCTTACTTTATTTATTAATTCCCATTACTGATGGAAATTTAGATTGACCCTGAATTTTCACCATCTAAAAATCCTACCACAAGTGCATCTATACATATATCTGTATGTATATGTATTAGGATTATTTAGGATAGCTTTTTAAAATAGGAATTGCTGGGTCAAAGGCTATAAGTATTTTAAATCTGTATAGGCAATGTCAGACTACCCTCCAAAACTGTGCTGCTTAATGTTTTCCCTAACGGAAAATGCTCTCTTTTCACATCTTTGTCAACACTGAATACCATAACTCTTTTTTTTTTTTTTAATATTCTGCCAATCTGATTAGTGAAAATGGAATTTTACTGAAACTTTCTCAATCGATAAAATGAAGAGTTGGAGTCCTTGATCTCTAAGGACATTTTTATTCCTAGAATGCTACAATTCTGCAGAACTGGGCAAAACATAATTGCTTTACTTAAAAACATCAATCTGGCATCATAATGAACTTTTCTGGGGCCTTCCTTATCCATCTGCAAAACTATAATGTACAAACTATACAGACTATACTATAATGTACAGAGTGTGTTCCCTGAAAGTTCTGGAGGAGGTGGGGCATGTAAAAGTTAAAGACATGTAGACACCAGCACCTGTCAATCTCATCTGAAACGAAGGAAGACAAATGTTGCTGTTTTCAGCAGCTTTAACTAGAGAAAACATAATACCAAAAAAAAGAACCAAAGTCTAAAAATATTTAATCCTTCAATACTGCATACTATAAAGCAAGGACAAAAACTCAGTATTTCATCCAAAAAGATGTGACTTTGCAGATCTTTGCATTTGGCAGGGAGTCAATAACTCATGATAATAATTTTACTGATGAAACCCTTTCAGCTAATGTCTTTTTCTGGCTAAGTTTTGGATACGTAGCTATTATGTATTTCAGTTAGCCCTAAGGGGAAAAAAGATTATGACAGAGCAATGGAAAATCTCCTAGGGGAGGCTTAGTTTGATTGATGTCCCCTTCTGGCTTGAGCACTCAGTTCTTCCATTTAGAGTTAGTGTCTCTTGAGTGGCAGTTTGGAAGCCTTCTCCTAGATTTCAGGCACAAGTGAGCTACCCCTAAGCCCCGCAAAGGTTAACTTCTTATTCACCATTCGTTTTTGTGCAATGCCTTACTTTCTGGTAGCTGTTTTTATTTCATGAAATCCTTGTGCAGGTTAAAACCTGAAATGCTTTTCATTTTAATCAGTTATACTATAAGAATGGAAGAAATAATTCTTCAATGACACCTATAGGGAAATAGTAAAACGTCAACATAACCCCAGTACTGAACTATTGCAGTCACCACCCTACTGTTTTCTCTGTTGTCAGCCTTTGCCCTTCTGCGACCTCTGCTTCTTCAGAGTCAGTGACCTACAACTTAGAACACCTTCCATACCTGACCTCCATCTGTCCTCCCAATCACTTCCTCAGTTTTTCCTTCTGGCACATTCCGTGTTCTAGTCTCAACAAACTGGCAGTGTCTCAAACATTCTTCCTTTTTATGTGCCAACCCACTGCCTGGAATTATTTGTCCCCTGGCATATCATTTCCTTGTTTCTAGTCAACCTTCCGAGATACAGTTCAAATGTCACCTTCTCTGGGAAGATAGACTCCCTGAGGAAGGTTGACCCCTCTGGGCCTTCCATCTCTACCACCTGAGAGTTAAACAGATTGGCCTGGGTTATGTGGCAGCTTTCTGTACCAGACTCTGTGAAGGTTTCTTTCTGGCTAACCACGGGTCCCGGATATTGGTCATCTTTCTGTCATTCACCAAAGTGCCTGGCATATTGCAGGGCATAGTTAAGGTTAATTGAATGAACTTGATTTAAATGATATAGTGATGAATCTGAAATTACTCACAGACTCATTTTATTGGTGATTTTGGAGTACGTTCCTACAAAGTAGTGTTTTGTTAAATAAGCTAACTTACAAATTATGCAAACTACTAGCAAATCACGTTTCTGGGAATATGTCAATGGGCACAGTGATCCCAAACTTATTATTGGAAGAAGGAGGCATGAGAAAGATTTCATTATTATTTTTATGGTATAATTTGAAATAATGCTTGTACAATAGCCATGGTTCCCTAAAGATTCTGAAACCTTTTGAAATGTTAGAAAGTACATTCTGTGAAAACACAAAACTAATGACGTGCGAAGTATAAGAAGACTCATTTTGCTAATACTCATCTAAGTAATTTCTTAAAGGTATGCCATCATTCTTCCAACCTTCAAAAATGTTCAAATAATTCTGACCTGTCCAATTTTGGATATTTTAATGGAACCGAGTACCCCTTTACCTTTCTGAGAGTATAAAATAATAACTGCTTTACACAGAAATATATCACCTTTTAAGTCCTTAAATTATTTACTGTCTGTAATTACACTTGCAGCTCAAAATTTTTACACAAACAAAGACTTTTACAGAAAGGCCCTCTGAGATACATAATGAAAAATTTCCCAATGTCTTTATAAGTATATTTAAAGGACTGAGTTCATTCCATTATGCCTTCTGTTATAGAAACCTGACTCTCAGAATTAAATGTCTTCCTTAAAGTATGCTCTTTGCTCCCAGTTAAAAAAAAAAAAATCTCTAAAATAGTCTAACCCACAATGTGCACTGGTATTTAAATAGCTGTCAATATGTTGTCGCTGGTAAGTTATTTATGTGAAATCATTGATGGGAAAGAATATAAACGAAGCCGGGCTCGGTGGCTCAGCCTGTAATCCCGCGCCTTTGGGAGGCTGAGGTGAGTGGATTGCCTGAGCCCGCGGGTTCGAGACCCGCCTGGGCAGCGAGACCTCATCTCTACAATAAATCAAAAAATCAGCTGGGCGTGGTAGCGCGTGCCTGTAATTCCGGCTACTCGGAAGGCAGAGGCGGAAGGATCGCCGGAGCCCAGCAGGTCGAGGCTGCGGTGGCCGGGAGCGGCCACTGCACTCCAGTCTGGGCGACAGAGTGAGACTCCAACTCAAAAAAAAAAAAGAATATAAACGATGTTTATTAAGGCTTAAATATTAGAGGCTGATTTAAAATCGAAAATGAGCTTGGTGCGGTGGGTGACTCAGGTCTGTAATCCCTGCACTTTGGGAGAATAAGGTGGAGAATCACTTGAGGCCAGGAATTCGAGACCAGACTCGCCTAGGCAACAAAGCCAGATCTCATCTCTACAAAAATAATAATAATAATAATAATTAGCTGGGTGTGGTGGCATGCACCAGTAGTCCTACCCAGAGGCCAAAGCAGGAGGATTGCATGAGTCCAGTAGTTCAAGGCTGTGGTGGGTCGTAATTGTGTCACTGCACTACAGCCTGGATGACAGAGTGAAACCCTGTTTCAAAAAAATAAATACAATACAATACGATGGAAAATGACATGATGCAACAATTGTTGGTATGAATGGTATGAGTTGTTTAAAACTATCAAACTACAGTTTCTAAAAGCTTATATTTAAATATATATACTTATATTAACTGTATTTATACTTACCTATATATAACTATATTTTTTTAAGTTCACCACCCCCACAATGAAGTGATAACAGTCTGTTTATGGCTGTGGAATGTTGGATGGCTAAAAACATCCAGAAATGTAATTAATAAGTTAGTGGGTATGAACATATGCTGAGTTCCTGATGCCTATTTCCAAATTGCTTCTGAAAGAGTGACACCACTTTAGTAATGCATGAAAATATGAATTAAAATGTACCTTTTTTTCAAAAATGATAACATTACTTTAAGTATTACTAAATATTAAAATATTATTTTTAAATAATGAGTAATATTTTTAAAACTTTATTACTTAAACAATTGCTGGTTGGGTGCGGTGGCACAAGTCTGTAATCCCAGCACTTTGGGAGGTGGAGGTGCGAGGATTGCCTGAGCCCATGGGTTTGAGACCAGCCTGGGCAACTTGGCGAGATCTCATCTTTACAATAAATCAAAAAACCAAAAAATTAGCCAGGTGTAGTAGCACGTGCCTGTAGTTCTAGCTACTTGGAAAGCTGAGGCAGAAGGATCACTGGAGCACAGCAGGTCGATGCTAAGGACAGAGTGAGACTTCAACTCAAAAAAAAAATTGCTAATTTAGTTGGTATAAGGTGCAGTATTCTTTACAGATTATTCTTTATATTATTCTTCCTAACGGAGTTGAACATTTTCTTGTAAACTTAATAGTTGGATTTCTTTTGTGTGAATCATTTGGTTATGATTTTTGGCAATTTATCTACTGAAATTTTAGTGTTTTTTGATTGTTCTATGGCATATGTATTATATCTATATATATGTGCATATATAACATCCTTTTTTCTTCTATATTTGTTTTTTTTTTTTACTCTGTTGCTTGTCTTTTAAATTTGTTTGTTTACATTATCATTTTTTCCCACTGAAGTGTGTAATAATTCAGTGGCTTTTAGTATATTCACAGAGTTGTGTATCTATCACCACAATTCATTTTAAGATGGTTTTAATCACCCCCAAAAGAAACACCACTCTCCTTAACCATCACCCTCCAAACCCCCATTTCCCCAGTCCTGGGCAACCAATCATCTACTTTCTGCCTCTGTAGATTTGCCAGTTTTGTGCATTTCCCATAAATGAGATCTATATAATATGCAGGTTTTTGTCATTTATTTTATTTATCATTTTTTGAAGGTTCATCCATGTTGTAACATGTGCCGATGCTTTGTTTCTATTTATTGTTAAATATTCCTTTGTGTTTATATATTATTTTAAAAAGCAGAACATACTTGAATTTGTAGTTTATATGTAGTTATATCTGCTGATCTTTTCCTCAATAATTTCTTTTCCTGAAACTCCTAGGAAATCCTCTCTCTCATATCATCCTTAAAAACTGATAAATATGCAATTTCATTGCCTTCCTCTTTTTCTACTATTTAGGGCCATTTTTAGCATTTTATTTTATTTTATTTTTGTGAATTCAGGTGTTGTTCCCTGTCATTCTTTTCCAGATGATTCTTTCTTCAGTTTTAGGTAGTTTCCTCACAAGGAAGCCCTGTTGAAGACTCAAGAGGGTCCGCCAACCGGTCTCCAGCACCCACTTTCTTTGAAATGTTCTCCTCTTCAGTATTCTGTCCTGCAAACTCTAGCCCCCTTGCTCTCCCTGGACTCTTGTCTCCATTTCTTCAACTCAGAAAGTCCACTGTGCTGTCTCTGCTCCCCCTTCTTGGGCTGTCTGAAAACTTTCTCAAGGCAGTAGAGGCACTTACAAGCCTCACCTCATTTATCTCATATCTCTCTGGGATCACTGATAACCAAGTTGCCTAATGGTAAAGTCTTAAAAACTGTTGTTTCATTTATCTTGTTCATTTTTTGGTTGTTTCTGGTAGAAGCATAAATATGGTTCCCGTTACTTCATCCTTTTCAAAATCATTATTTTTCCTGTAATCACAGTGCTTTGGGAGGTCAGGATGGGAAGATTGCTTGAGGCCAGGATTTGGAGATCAGCCTGGGCAGCATAGCAAGACTTCATCTCTTAAGAAAAATAGTTCCAAAATTAGCCAGTCGTAGACCAGGCGCGGTGGCTCATGCCTGTAATCCCAGCACTGTGGGAGGCAGAGGTGAGAGGATTGCCTGAGCCCATGGGTTTGAGACCAGCCTGGGCAACTTGGCAAGACCTCGTCTCTACAATAAATCAAAAATTAGCCGAGTGTGGTGGCACACGCCTGTTATTTCAACTACTTGGAAGGCTGAGGTGGGAGGATCACCTGAGCCCAGTGGGTGGAGGATGTGGTGGTCATGAACGTACCACTGCATTCCAGGCTTGGTGACAGAGTGAGACTCCAGCCCCCCCAAAAAAACAACAACAAAAAAACAATTAGCCAACTGTGTGGTACATGCCTCTAGTCCTAGCTGCTAAGGAGGCTGATGCAGGAGGATTGTTTGAACCCAGGAACTCAAGATTGCAATGAGCCATCATTATGCCACACATTCCTGCCTGGGCAACAGAGTGAGACTCCATCTCAAAACAAAAACAAAAACATGCGAAACAAACTCAACTATAATTTCTTTAGGTACTTTGGAATTCATCCTTGTGTATAGGTTGAGTTTAATATCTATTTTTATCTTTCATTCCACCAAAATTACTTAACCCAATATTAATTGCTTAACCCAAACTACATCAAAGCTCATGGTAATCAAAATGCTGTAAAAATTATACAAAAATTTAAATAGTGGAAAAAAGAAGAAGATAATGGAATTGCATCTTTATCAAACTGTTGGTACTCTGGAGTTCATTCTTGTGTAGAGATTGAGATGAATATCTATTTTTATATGTTATTACACCAGAATTACTTAACCCAGCGTTAAGTAGTGAATATTTCATTCCCTGATGGTTTATGATAGATCCCTTGTACTATATTAAATGCTCACATATTTTGGAATTTATGTAAGGATTAGCTAGTTGGTACTGAGGATCTATTTGTCTGTTTTTGTACCAGAACTATACTCTTACAGTAGCTACATAGCAGTATATTTTAATATCAGATCATGTTAATCTATCTTATTATGTTTCATTAAATGTCCCTCTGAAAAATTTAAAAATGTATTGTAGCAAATCTTTTTTGTAATGCGTTTTGGAATCGTTTTGTCAAATTTTTTTTAAAAACACTCTGGAATTTTTCTCAAGATTGAATTAAATATGTAAATTAACTTGGGAATAACAAATAGACATTTTATATAATATTTGTTTTCCTACCCAGGAGCATGATATGCTATCAATCTTCTCTATTCGTTCAAATCTTTTAATTTTCCATAAGGCCTTGAAGTTTTATGCACATAGATCTTATAACTTTAATTTTCTCTCAAGCGCTGTGTGTGTATGTGTGTGTTTTGCTATTGGAAATTGACTCATTTTTGTCAGTTTATTTTCCAACAGTTAAAAATAAATGTTATTAACACCACATGGATGTATGTGTTTGTCTGTGTATGTACACTTGCCTTGTTTCCTATATTCTATACTATTTCCAGCTGTTTTTAGAACTGAATACTTGGCTTTTCTAGGTATATAATCATGTCACTAGGAAATCTAATGATATTTTTGTCTCTCTCTTTACAATTCTAAAATAACCTACATAAAACTAGATTAGCTTGCTGGGTCTTGAAACCAGCCACAGCATAGGGTTACACTATAAGCAATACTAGTCTGACTCTCAAGTAGAACTGAAAATAAATTGAAATCTGGATAGAAATATTTCAAGAATAACTAAGGGAGACTCCAAACATAACACAAAGCAAAACTTCTTATTTTTTTTCCTCTCTTGTTTGTGTCAATCTATTAGTTAATGTAATATCACACAGGGAGCAGCCATTCTCTCCAGCTTTTCCTCAAAATCCCTCCCTTAACCAAATCTCCCTTCAAATTCATGTCACACAGAGCCAAGTCGCCTCCCTACCCTCAGTTTTTTCCTGGATAATTCTTTGTCACTGTATTTCAATAAATTTCACCTGCTGGTTTCCCCAATTCTCTACTTCACCATTACCCTAATCAATAAACAATACTCTCAGTGGCAAATAGTCGATAGAAACTAACTCAGAATGCAGTGGGGATGGGAGAAGAGAGATTCAGGCTACCCACACCCACCTTTTTTTTTTTTTTTTTTGAGTTGGAGTCTTACTCCATCACCCAGGCTGGAGAGCAGTGACACAATCATGAAGCCTTGACCTGCTGGGCTCCAGCGATCCTTCCATCTCAGCCTTCCAAGTAGCTGGAACCACAGGCATGCACTACCATGCTCGACTAATTTTTGGATTTATTGTAGAGAGGAGGTCTCACCATGTTGCCCAAACTAGTCTTGAACCCGTGGTCTCAGGCAATTCTCTCTCCTCAGCCTCCCAAAGTCCTAGGATTACAGGCTTGAGCCACTGCGCCTGGCCCACACTTACAATTTAATGCATTTATTGAACAGTGACTTTCTTTTGTTTTGTTTTGAGACAGGGTCTTGCTCTGTCACCCAGGCTGGAGTGCAATGGTATGATCATAGCTCAATGCAGCCTCAAACTCCTGAACTCAAGTGACCCTCCCACCTCAGTCTCCCAGGTAGGATTACAGGTCTACGCCACCACACCCAGCTAATTTTTTAATTTTTGTTTTGTAGCGCTAGGGATATGTTGCCCAGGCTGGTTGGTCTCAAACTCCTTGCCTCAAGTGATCCTGCTATCTTGGTCTCCCCAAGCACTGAGATTATAGGCATGAGCTACCACCCTTGGCCTATACAACGATTTTGAATGATTCTCATTAGCCAAGAATATAAAAAACATGTTTAAGCCCTGTAGTTCTTTACATGTCTGAAAGCAGTTGGGTGCAGAGGTGTAATCCCAGCACTTTGGGAGGCTGAGGCGAGAGGATTGCCTGAGTCCAGGGGTTCCAGACCAGCCTGGACAACTTGGTGAGACCTCCTCTCCACAATAAATCAAAAAATTAGCCGAGCATGATGGCGTGCATCTGTAGCTCCAGCTACTTGGAAGCCTGAGGAGGAAGGATCGCCTGAACCCAGCAGGTCAAGGCTGCGGTGGTGGCCGTGAGCTTGCAGGGACACACCAGCCCGAGCGACAGGAAACTCCGACTCAACAACAACACCAACAATAATAATAATGTTTGAAAGCATTATTTTTACTGCATATTACAAAATGTGGGAACGCTAATGACCCAATTTTTTTGGATAATTGCATATAAATTTGAAAACTGCTTCCATAAGACAACTGGGGCTAGAGCTACACGCCCTCTGGGGTCAGGAAAATGCTTTGGTGCCACCTGCTGGTTTCTAAAGATGTTCCAGACACTTGTTCCCATTGTTTTCCAAATCACTGTTGTATTTCAACTCCCAGCTCCCCATCACCTTGCTTCAAAATAACTAGAAAAATAATTATAACTTTTGGTAACATGACCACAAGTGCCTAGGTTCATAATAATGAAAATAACTTTGCTTGGAACACAATATGAAGAGGCAAATACTTCTCAATTATTTAACTAGTCATGTATTTGTTAGCGCTTGGCCAAAATGTAGACTTCACATGTTGAGTTTACTTTGCTAATTACATACATCTTGTTTTCTTTTCTCATCAATAGATAAATTTTCAAGTCAGTGGTATCCCCTGAGCTGTGATATACGATGCAAAAAAAATCTACTAAAAATAAAATTCTGGAGTTTCTGAAAAATTTATTTTATTACAATTAGAATCATTCTAAGTTACTCCTATAAATAATGCGACTCTCACTCACCAGCTTTCTGATACACATTTCTTGAAGAGGAAGGAGATGCAGACACAGTGTATACACATTTAAATTCATTCATCAATTCAGTCAATAAGCACGTACTGTTAATTTAACCACATTCCAGTTACTTTATTTGGTAGTGGGGATTCAGCAGTAAATATGAGAAAGCCCCTGTCTTCAGTATCATCCTTGGACCAGGGTAAGACCCTAATCTTTGCATATCATAAATACAAAAAAAATTGCTTAAAAATGTATGAGCCTCTCCCTCAAAATCTGCCATTTATCCCTGCTGTAGCATAACTCATAAGCCTAACCATCGGGTCTCATGATTTATGAGTTTAAGCTTCTGGAAAACAGGTCTCTTGCTTGGTATCCTCAAAATAAAAGACAGGCCTGCCTGAATACTCTGAAGGTTTGTGGAGTGTACTGTTTCTAGATACTGCTTGAGAGTGCAGAGAGGATTTGGATATAGAAATGTTTACATAAATAAAAGACAAATTAATTTGTCACACTCTTCCTTTCAAACTACTGAACATAACAGATTTTTGCCTAATGAAGTATGATATCTAAGTAGTTCCAAACATGTAACTCCTTATTTCCTTTTGTTTTCCAGTTTATGGTTCTAGTTATAATCAGGAATTAGCAGATATAGCAGCTGAGGAACACTGAACAATATTAAGCAATTCATATGATTCTTAAATTTGAAAATAGGCAGATACAGATGTAACATAAAAGATGGTTAATACCAATTCTTTACACCGGCAACTAAATGAGCATTGAAAGATAAACTTGTGAGTAATTTACTTTTATGCAAAATTTCATAAGGTAATATTTACCAAAAAAAAAACCTTTAGCTTTATTTAAATAATTTTATTTCAAAGTTGGTAACTAATTATAATTACAATTTTCTTCTTACAAAAAATAAATATTTTGAAAAAAGTACAAAATAATATTTAATGTATTGATTTTTTAATTTAATTAATTAATTTTTTTTTTTTTTTTTTGAGTTGGAGTCTCACTCGGTCACCCAGACTGGAGTGCAGTGGCCGCTTCAGGCCACCGCAGCCTTGCCTCCTGGGCTCCGGCAATCCTTCCACTTCAGTCTTCCAAGTAGCCGGAATAACAGGCATGCGCTACCACACCCAACTGATTTTTTGATTTATTGTAGAGATGAGATCTCACTGCCCAGGCGGGTCTCGAACCCATGGGCTCAGGCAATTCACTCACCTCAGCCTCCCAAAGGCGCGGGATTACAGGCTGAGCCACCGAGCCCGGCTTAATTTATATTTTTATAAAAACATTCAATGGTCGGGTCCGGTGGCCCATTCCTATAATCCCAGCACTTTGGGAGGCCGAGGCAGGAGGAATGCTTGAGCCCAGGAGTTCGAGACCAGCCTAGGCAACATAGCGAGATCGCGTCGCTACAAAATATCAAAAGATTAGCTGGGTGGGGTGGTACACTCCACTCCTGTAGTCCCAGCTACTAGGGAGGCTGACACAGGAGGATCACTTGAGCCCAGGAGTTGGAGGCTGAGAGAGGCATGACTGTGCTACTGCACTCCAGCCTGGGCAACAGAGCAAAACCCTGACTCACAAAAAATGCAAATTTTATATCCTTTGAATATA
Organism: Carlito syrichta; assembly: GCF_000164805.1. Lineage (NCBI taxonomy): Eukaryota > Metazoa > Chordata > Mammalia > Primates > Tarsiidae > Carlito > Carlito syrichta. Next base: position 442,486 of record NW_007247805.1, on the reverse strand, counting down.
ATTACGTTTTGTGTTTTAATTCTGTTGATCATTATTGCCAGTGGCACACAGTTACATGAAAATCTTATGAAATGAAACTAAGATTTTATGGGCAAAATATATAGGAAATGTATTAACTATAGTTTTTATGACTCATCCAAAATTATCAAACAGTCAACAGGACACTCAAGCAGGTATAATAATAATTAAATGCAGTCATCTTTTAGATTTTGCTGATTTTCAGTTATATAAAAACATTTTAATTTTGTCATTATAAATTTTACTTGTCAGTGTTGGAGATTATAGCATATCCTGATTAATAATGTGCTAAATTTACGTATAACGTTTAAATAGTTAGACTTACAATAGTAAGTCCATTTGTACTCTTGCCCAAGCTCCACAAATCTTAGAGGTAGGCTTAATGCCAGTCTGCTGAAGCTGTTATTCTAGTGAGTGGATACAAGAAATAAGCAGGTAAACAGACAAATCAGATCATTTCAGATAGTGGTCACATCTATGAAGAAAATACCAGTCTGATATATCTGACATCAGAAATGATATCTGTTGTGATTGGAGTGGAGTAAACACCAAGATCAATCCTAAGTGGGATGATCTCCATTTTTTCGAGACTTCTCATTCAGGTCTCAGCTTCATGACCCTTCCTCAGACAGTCGTCTGCAACAACTCAAACCTGATGACACCCTCTAATCACCTCTATCATATTGCTTTGTATTATTGTTATCAAGTACTTGTCACACTACATGATGGTTTTCTGGTTTATCTATTTGTGTATTGCCTCTTTTCCTACTGGAATGCAAGTTCCACTCTATCCTCAGTTCGGCATAAAAGACACATGGAATGAATCAAAGTATCTGTACTCAGGACTTTAAAGGGTGGATTGGGAGAGGCAGAATTTCCTTTCAAAATAACTTGCCGGGTGCAGTGATTTGCCAGTAATCCCAGCACTTCGGGAGGCCGAGGCCAGAGGATTGCCTAAGCCCAGGAGTTTGAGACCAGCCTGGGCAATATGGAGAGACCTCATATCTACAATAAATAAAATAAATTTAAAAATTAGCCAGGTGTGTGGAGCATGTTTGTAGTGCCAGCTACTTGGAAGGCTGAGGTGTAAGGATCGCCTGAGCCCAGCAGGCGATTGTGCCACAGTGCTCCAGTCTAGGTGACAGAGTGAGACTCTCACTCAAAATAAAAAATAACCAATTCATTCAAATCACACTTACAATTTTCTTTCTGTTTTTTTTTTAGGTAGATCCCTTGCCATGAACACTGATTAAAATGAGAAGTCATCACTCTACTAGATGACCTTCTCCATCAGAATGAAAGGATGCATAGTTAAAATGTCATCTCTAAAACGATGTTTTTCCTTGCAGCAAGAAATATAGCCAAAATTATGCCTTTGTGAATATAAAATATTAAGAGCCATGAAAAAGATTATTAGATGGGAGAATTGCAGAACTATGTATGATCTCGAACTGGCATTTTAAATTCAAAAATAACTGAGAAAGTAAGTTTTGCTTTAGTCTTCAATTGAATAATCTGTGAGACAGGCATAGTCACAAAATCCAAGAAGCTGATAATCAGAAAACAATCAGGAACAAATCCAAAAAAATTATTTTTAAATGGGGAAACGTATAATTCAAACCACTATATATATTTCAAATAAAAGCTTTAAGAAAATAAATTATATTTATGAAACTAACTTGTTTTCCTTTTTGCTTTTCAAGCCTACTTCCAAAGTAAAATTTGGCATGGTAGATGGTACCAATGGTAGACGGTATCATTGGAGATGCCATAGAAAGAATGGAAGCAAATATCAGTGGCACTTTTTAAAGTTTCACTTTGATACAGCTTTTAAACATATATAGAGGATTTTTGTAAAGCAAAAAAGCAAATATGTCTTGTGTATAAAATCGGACTGGTTTTCATTTCTTACTAAATATCCAAAGCTGATGGTTTTTGTGAAAGTAAAATTCCTGTGACACGTTAGAAAGAGTAAAAAATTCCCTGAGAGATCTGTTTGTAAGGATAAAATGGGTACCACCAGGATTTTCATGTTATTCTCTGCCAAGCACTCACCACCACGTGAAAAGATTATTAACGCTCTGTACAAATAACCGGGGACAAAAAGTTTGATTGTTTTCCATGCTGCTAAAGTAAACCAACAAAAGATTCTGTTAATACAAGGGAGAGAATCTGCGTGAAATGCAGCAAAAAGCAGCCTCCAAATTTGGAGCTGCCTTTCCCACATTCTCCGGGGAAGAGGACTACAGAAAGACTGACCCCTGGCACCAGAGAGCTCCGTCTCCGGAGGGAGATGGACGCATCCGGGACAGCCCCGGCGGAGCATCCGATCTCACGCTTCCATCCCGGGCAGATGTGAGGCCACTTCATCCTATTTCTAGCTCACGCCAGACTGTTTTGGAAACAGATCTGGTAGACGCACACGTAGCACACTCTCCGGCAACTCTAATCTGTAGTGGCGCCAAGGCCAGTGGTGGTCTAGGGCGGTGGGTGGCGATGGGCATCTTCGCAAAGAGGCAAGAGGAAACGTAGGGGCGGCGGAAACTTCCTGATTTCGACTGGGGCGATACTCACATCTGTAAGTATTTTCTGAAAGGCAGCGAACTGTTCCACCGAAGTGGATGCATTCGTCGTTTGCAAATTATGCCCTAAGAGGTTTGGTTTTTAAATAAAAATAGAAACAGTACTATAGGCTCCCCAGGAGTGCAACAAAACAGGATCGCCCCGAAGCATTGGGGCAGTGGAGTCCAGCACGCATAGATCGGTTCTAGGATCGGTAGCTCGTATTATGAAATTCTCGACCTGTTCCATTTTACAGAGGAAGTAACGAAACTCAGAGAGAGGAAATAATTAGCCGGAGGTCACCCAGCCAAGGGGCGCTAGCGCCGGCATTTGAGGCCGAAGCTGCGTGACTTTCCGACCCGTCGTTTTAATCACTGTGCAATGCTGCTGGCACACAGTGAAAGTTGGACAAGTCTACGTCGGATAAATGATTCTGGCTATGTACCCTTAAAGTTCGCAAAAAACTTAGCCAGTGACAGAAACCTTCAGACATCAAGCTGGACGGAGCACAGACCTCAACTCTGAGCCACCGCCCCCAAACCCTGAGACTGAACAGGCTCGGCGGGGCTGCGGGGGCGGGGCTACGTTCCGGGAGGCGGGGCCAGCCCGTCGCGCTTCCAGTAAGCTTGTACCTCTTCCCTTGCCGTAGCGCCTGAAACCGGAAGCTCCGTTGAGGCGTGCTTTGGATTTCCGGGCGAAGGCTGGGCTGCTTAGTACCATGTGGGAGCTGCTGTGAGGTCGGCTTTGGAGTCCTACCCGAATCCCGAACTCCGGGTGAGGAGAGCATGGAGCCGCTTGAGGCAGCTGCGTGTCGGGGCGGTAAATCGAGGGAGGGTAAGGTGTCTGCGGGTTTCCCGGGAGTCGGCAGAGTCGCGGTTGGAGGATTCCTCGGCGCGGCCCCGGGCGCGGGAATGCGCTGTTGAAGGCGGTTGCCGTGGCTTTTGCACCTCCCAGGCCCGAGAGCCCCGCGAGGGCGCTGAGTGCAGAAAAGAGTTGCCTAGGAGACATTTGCTGCTTCCAGTTAAGCCAGCTTAGGGTTTCGTGGAGACTTCTCACGGGTTGTGTTTCTTAGCCCGTGTGAGAACTCCGCTGGCGTGAAAGATGACGTCCTTGGCCCAGCAGCTCCAACGACTCGCCCTCCCTCAAAGCGATCCCAGCCTCTTATCTAGAGATGAAGTTGCCTCTTTGTTGTTTGACCCCAAGGAAGCGGCCACTCTCGACAGGGACACCGCCTTTGCCCTTGGTGAGCCACTCTTCGCTTACAAGATCGCTTTATGGAGTTTGTTTTCTGAATGTTGCTGTATCTTCCTGTTTTTTGCTTGTTTGTTTGTTTTTGTTTTTGCCCCACGCTCTTCTTTAGCAGTTTCTAACATGTTTCCTTGTGCTGTTAAGGGAAAGAGAATGTAACAAATGATGGTTGGTGCTTGAAATGTGTGTGGTTAATGCTGTCTGCAATTCTCGGATGAAGAAGCAAGGCTAAAGAGGTCGACTAATATGTGAAAAGGAAGAACAACTAAAGGGGAACCTAAGCAATGACTGGGGTGAAGGAGAGTCCTTCCCAGGACTGGGCTAGTTATTGCAGGGGATGTAAAAGCTAGAAATTTGTGTTTGAGACTGAAGATTTTTATACATACTAAAAGGATTCCGATACTTTTAGGGGGTATGTGAGACTAAAAGAGGGGTGGGATGAGTTTGCTTGCAAAGAATTATTAAATAAACTTCCCCTTTTTTTTTTTTTTTTTTAAGGATGCACTGGCTTAGAAGAACTGCTTGGAATTGATCCTTCCTTTGAGCGTTTTGAAGCACCATTGTTTAGCCAGCTAGCAAAAACCCTGGAGCGCAGCGTTCAGACCAAAGCAGTGAACAAACAGTTGGATGAAAACATTTCATTATTCCTTATTCACTTGTCCCCTTATTTCCTGCTTAAGCCAGCACAGAAATGTTTGGAGTGGCTGATTCGCAGGTAACTGATGGGATTACAGAAGTAACTATGGGCTATTCCTTTGATCTTTAAAAAAAATTAAGTAGTTGAGAACATGTATCAATTTAAAGCCGAAAAATTAGATATATTAAAGGATTAATGTAGTGTCTGTTGTGCAAGATAAGCCTGCTTCTCTTTTTTTTTATTTTTTTATTTTTTTTTTGAGTTGGGGTCTCACTCAGTCACCCAGGCTGGAGTGCAGTGGCTTGTGCATGGCCAGCCCCGTGTTGACCTGCTGTGCTCAGGAGATCCTTCTGCCTCAGCCTTCCAGGTTGCTGGAACTACAGGCACGCTCTACCACACCTGACTAACTTTTTTATTTTATTGTAGAGACAGCTCACCATGTTGCCCAGGCTGGTCTCGAACCCCTGGGCTTAGGTAATCCTCTTTCCTTGGCCTCCCAAAGTGCTGATATTACAGGCTTGGGCCACTGTGCCCTGCCAAAATACCATTTCTTAAGAAAAACAAAAATAACGTGTATTGAGCATTTATGTACCAGATCCTGGTAAGCACTTGACCTGCATTGTCTCACTTAATCCTCATAGCGTTCCTGTGGGGAGATACTTATATTGTCTGCATTTTAGGGTTGAGAAAACGATGCTTAGAGAGGTTAATTTGCCTGAGTCACACCGTTATTAAGTGGTAGAGCTAGTATACAACTGAAGTTTATTTCCAAGGTCTGATCTTTTATCTACCTTGGGAATTGTTTCAGTAAATGAAATGTACTCAGTTTATTTTGTCAATTATTAGCATACACTTTTTTTTTTTTTGAGTCACCTTCTCACTTTGTCACCCACTCTGGTGTGCAGTGGCACGCTCACGGCCACCCCAGGGTTGACCTGCTGGGCTGAGGCAGTCCTTCCGCCTCAGCCTTCCAAGTAGCCAGAATTATAGGCATGCACTACCATGCCTGGCTAATTTTTGATATATTGTAGAGATGAAGTCTCACCAAGTTTCCAGGCTGGTCTCGAACCCCTGGGCTCAGGCAATACTCTTGCCTCGGCCTTCCAAACTGCTGGGATTACAGACCATAGCCACCGAGGCTAATCAGCGTATACATTTTTATTTATTCCCCTAATATATGTGTTTTAAAAGCAGATTTCTGTTTCATTAATTGGAGACATGGAGATAAAGTGTTGTTGTTGTTGTTGTTTTTAATAGGAAGCAAGTGTGTCACTGAGAAAACAATTTTAATTGGGGTCTTTTGATTATCAGACCAGTCTACAGCCATACACCCAATCTTGTCTGATTATCAGATCATTAGACTCTTCAGATTAAAAAAAAAAATTCAAAAGTCTAATCTTTCACGTTTTCTAGCTTTTAATTTCTCCTTTTTCCTTAGTAGATCATTAATGTAAGGAGTACTTTTTGCATTTTTCATGTTTCTTTAGATAACTTATTTATTCAACAGACATCAAGTTTGATATGTGGACAAGTAGGCTGTTCTTGATTACTGTTTTGAAATTAATGCCACAATAAAGGTTTTTGGGTTTTTTTTTTGAGTCGGGATCTAACTCTGTCACCCATGCTGGAGTGCAGTTGCACAATCATGGCTCATCACAACCTCAGTCTCCTGGGCTCAGGTTATCCTTCTACCTCAGCCTTCCGAGTACCTGGGACTACAGGTGTGTGCCACCACACTTGGCTAATTTTTTTTTTTTTTTTTTGGAATTTTTGTAGAGACAGTATCTTGCTGTGTTTCCCAGGGTGGTCTCAAACTCCTGGACTCAAGTGATCCTCCCACCTTGGCCTCCCAAAGTGCTGAGATTACAGGCCTGAGCTGCTGCACCTGGCCATAATAAAAGTTAAAGCAGTATTTTGTGGATGTAGGTCTGCCTGGAATAGTTGAGTAAAGTTTCATGGGAAAAGTAGCATCTTAGAATCAAAGGCCATGGTATAGTACTATAAGAAAAGTAAATGTGAACAGATAGGTTTAGACAGAAGAGAAGTCACTTGTTTGGGAGAATTAAAAAATGCATCTTGAAGAAGGAGGCATTTGCGGTAGGTCTTAAAGACTGGGAAAGATTTAATGTATCTGACAGAATTAATATACTTGTTTTATTAGTGTAGAGGGACCAATACAAAGTTTTGTGAAGTTCATCGACAAGTTGTACATGGTTGTAATTTGAAAAGGAAAATTTTTTTTTTTGAGTTGGAGTCTCACTCTGTTGCCCAGACTGGAGTGCAGTGGCCGCTCCCGGCCACCTCAGCCTCGACTTGCTGTGCTCCGACGATCCTTCAGCCTCAGCCTTCCAAGTAGCTGGAACTACAGGCGCACGCTACCACGCCCGGCTGATATTTTGATTTATTGTAGAGATGAGGTCTCGCCAAGTTGCCCAGGTGGGTCTCGAACCCGCAGGCTCAGGCAATCCACTTACCTCAGCCTCCCAAGGCGCGGGATTCCAGGCTGAGCCACCGAGCCCAGCTGAAAAGGAAAATTTTTAAAATCCAAATAAATTGATGTGATTTTCTTTTTAAATAGTCTTTTGGTTTTAGAATTATGATAGTTAGGAATGCTGTGTAAGGTGACTAGAGCACAGGGAGGAGCTGAGCTTTGCTGCCTAGTTGACCAGTTACTTTAAAAACATTGAGAGAAAGTGAGTGGGATGTAGGTTTTTATTTTTAGTGTTCAAAAATATTGCTGCACAGGCCTTGGCAGGACCATGTTGAGGCGTACTTGAATGTAAACTTGAGGACTTAGCATCGCAGTGCTCTATGTCATATAATTCTGTGGCTGTTTTTGTTGATATTCATTCTAGGTTATTTGAGTTCATTGATACACAGTTTGGATGTGTAAGGAAATAGGTGCTTATTAAGTTTTGTGTCTGTTTGAATTGTTTGCTTTTTTCCCCAGGTTCCATATCCATCTTTATAATCAAGACAGCCTCATTGCTTGTGTTCTGCCATACCATGAGACAAGAATATTTGTGCGGGTTATACAGCTTCTGAAAATTAACAATTCAAAGCACAAATGGTTCTGGTTGTTGCCAGTTAAGGTATGACTGCTGAATGCCACATATCTATGATCATTACAAATCTTGATTAAAGGATTAATTTGGAAAAAATAAAGTCAGTGCTCCCGAGGATAGTCCAGATATTATCTCTCTCACTCTTTTTTTCTAACTTCCATTTGAAAATATTATTAATAATGTCTAACTTTTATTTAATACCTGACATGAGGCTGGGCAATTTACATTATATTATCTTTGATTCTCACAAAACTCCATTCTTACAGATGAGGAGAGGCTCAGAAAATCAAGTTACTAGCCAAAGTTTACATAACTATAAAGTGGCGAGTTTTGAGATTTGGATCTTTATCCGATTTCAGAGCTTGTGTCTTTCCACTACACGGTATCATTTGGCATTTTAAATTTTGCAGCTGCGAGCTTAAAAAAAAAGTTGGCGGTGAAGAAAGGCAGAATACTTCAAAAATTAAAAGGATAAGGATAACTTGAAAGGCTTCAGGAAATTACTAAAGTTGTGAAGAAGATGCTAGGAATTGAATTATAGATTAGTAAAAGAATGCTTGCCTGACAGGGAGGGTCTGGGTAAGATCAGATAGCACACTACTGTAGTAAAACCACCTGACTTACCGTTAGCACTTTGTTTCCAACGTACAGTAGAGGAAAGGAGATGTACGTTGCTGGTAGGAACTTGGCTGCATGTTGAGCGTGGTGATGCAGGTTTGGAGGGGAGCAAGGAGGAAAGGAGGCTCGTGACGCATAGTGCTGTGCACACGTGACTGATGGTGCTAGCGAGGGCAGAATTAGCAAAAGGGCAGGAATGGGAACTTTTTAATTGGCGAATTTATGAGTCTGGATATAAATACTTTAACTAAAGAATGTTCAAGAAGGCCAACCTGTGATAAAGCTTCTTATCAACTGCTCTTCCCAACATTCATTCTGCTCACAGCATCAGAATCACTTTTCCCCTGATCTGCCCCCAGACCCTGCTGCTTCCTTGGCACTCTTTTCCACATATCCAAAACACCGCTTACCTGTTAAGGTTCACTTCAAAAGCACCTTTCATTGATTCATTCACTATTGAGCACTAATACACACCAAATACCATGCTAGGTGGTAGGAATAGCAATTTAAGTTTCTGGGTTCCTAGTCTATTTCTACTCTCAGTGTTATTGTAAAGCACTGACAAAACCGTATCACATTGGCTTAAAAACCAAATCTGACCAATAGAATTAATATAATACAAATCTAGAGAACACAGATTTAGGTAAATACTTATCAAAGTGTGACATAAGCGTTTTTCACAGAGTACCTTCACCTTCATTGTTGACCTCTTGAATTTCAGAAGTTGGTATGATTTTATGTGTTAGTCTCATCACCACCACCAATTGTAAGGGGAGAGTATTTTGTATTTATGAACTGTATGTATAGACATTACTAAGAGGAGGTACTTTCAAACAAAGATTAGTTTGATGCATGTTCCTAATAGTTCTTTCTGTCAGTAGCAATCTGGAGTGCCCTTAGCCAAAGGAACTTTGATTACCCACTGCTATAAAGATCTTGGATTTATGGATTTCATTTGTAGTCTGGTGACAAAATCTGTGAAGGTGAGTAGTATATTATTTCATGAAAACAATTTCCTGCAAAGGTTGCTTGCTGTGAATGAAGAAAACATACTAAAACCTTCCCTAATAACAATGGTACTTTGAAGAAATTTCTTTTGTTAAATGATCTGGTGCTTTGAAACATGAGCAGTCAAATTGCTCATATTTCTCAAAGAAAGACATTTTTTTTTTGTGAATTGGTTTATTTCCAAAAGGATTTTTCTACACACATGATCTATTCCTTCCCAAATTCTAGTTATAGTTACTATACAAAGATACCATCTAAAAATGTCAGGAATATCATTAGGCTACTCATTCTCATCATACTCCATATTTATTACATGTTGCATGGTAAAAAATTTAAATGTCAAAGCCTGAAGTAGTTTATGAGAGCTGTAAATATTTTTGTACTTTTTTCTGATTGACCTTTCACTCTTAAATGTGTTTTGTTTGTGTTCCTTGTTCCAGGTTTTTGCTGAGTACCCAGGCAGCTCAGCTCAGTTGAGGGTGCTCTTGGCTTTCTATGCTTCCACCATTGTGTCTGCATTAGTAGCTGCTGAGGACTTATCAGACAATATCGTCGCCAAACTGTTTCCATATATCCAAAAGGTTGGCTCTGCTGTATAAAGGAGATTATTTTGTAATAATCAAAATTCTAAAATTTCATTTAGACATAAGTGTTTTTAAGACATAACTTGTCTCAGGTGGTTGATAAGGTTTAGTCTTTAGCTCGAAGCATGGGCAGTTTGTTACCTTTCTTTTTACGTTGGCTCCTGCTTCTTGGTGTCTCTCTTCCTTGTGCTTTGTTGCCGGCTGCCTTCCCAGATGCCCCATAAAAGTACTGCTTGTTGCTTCCCACCAGTATTTCAACTTACTATCTTTAATCAATTGCTGTTTTCTTTTGTTAGTGATTTGAATGAAGTCTCCTGCCCAGGATCGGTGTTTGCATGGAAAAGAGCTTGCTCAGTCCTGTTGGGTGGTGGTAGTTTGAGCTGGGAGACTTTCTGAGATTCATATGCTCATCCAACAAACTAGTCTTATCACTGTGTCCTAAAGAGTAGTTGACTGTGCACTAGGTTTATTAATCTCTGGCTTATGATATTTCTAGTTTGTCGGAAAAAAGCAACATGTAAAGTAGAAGAGAATAATATGGTTTATTATTTTTCCTTATATTAAAAAAAATTTAGGGATTGAAATCATCTTTACCAGATTACAGAGCCGCAACGTACATGATAATATGTCAGATTTCTGTGAAAGTGACAATGGAAGATACCTTTGTGAATTCACTGGCATCACAGATCATCAGAACATTGACCAAGATTCCCTCTATGGTCAAGGATGGATTAGGTTGCTTGATAGTGCTCCTGCAGAGACAGAAGCCAGAGAGCCTTGGGAAAAAGTATGTATAATTGAATTGAGAAATGATGCTAGTTAGAGGCGAGTGAAACGATCTTGAATGATTTTTTTTGGTGAGATAAGTGACACGTATATTTTTCATACTGCTATTCGCGGTCTAGCTTGTAAGGTCAACATCACGTGTGCTTGCTTCTTCACAGGCCATTCCCTCACTTGTGCAATGTTCCTGAGCTTATCGCAATGCTCCAGGGGATTTCTGAAGCTCACGATATCAGTCGTCTCCTGCGTTACATGCTTCCCCATCTGGTTGCCGCCATCATTCATCATGTTACAGGTATGTGGTTTCTGTTTTGTGTCTAGAAACTGTCTAGGGTTTGATCCCCTTAAAATCGGAACCACGTCCTGATTAAGAGCTTTAAAATATTGAAAATTTCGGCTACTGTTTTTATGCAGGCTGTCTGTTTCTCTTATGCGAGAGATGTTTGGGGTGGGCCGCGGGTTGGTTGAAGAGAGATTCTTATTAACTGAGTGATTTCTTAGAATTCTTTATTTTTTGTGTGTTCTTAAACAGTCTGTACGTGAAAAAGACTAGAATTATTTTAAAATAATTATTACTGGGTACACATTTATCTTATTTAGTTTTTTAGTGAACTTTAGTGATCCATTTACAATCAATGTTTCATCCAGTTGCCAGAGGCTTTTTCCCCTAAAGTCATTAAAAATATAAGAAAAAGAAAATTTTATATATAAAAATCCAAATTAGAAAACGAAGCCAAAAGGTTAACTCCAGAGCAATTATTTGCATTATTTGTTTTTATCTTAAATAAACACAGAGAGATAAGGAAGAAACACTTGATCCTGTTGCTACTTGGAGAATACTAAGAAAGACATCTCTAAAATTATGTCAGTCTATTGGAAAATAAGGTTTTCTTGACCAAATTTTGTTTTAAATGTGCATTTTAGAAAAATAACTAGCGTATATGAAAATGTATTCTTTCTATTCTGATGGTAATGAGTAATGTGGTCTTAGTCTTTGAAGGCAGTGACTAATACCAGATTCATACATTTATACTAATTCTGGAAAAGAAAATGACAGCTCTTGGTTCAATAAGGAGGCCTGTATTGAGATGAAAGTTTAGCCTGTTTGCAGAGTTAGTTTGTTGAGATCTAGGTTCATGGCCCAACTTTCACTAACTTATAATGTGAACTGGGGAAAGACTATATAATGTTTGCACTTTTGTTTTATCATTGTTATAAGCATGATAATACTTGTTAAAAATATGTATATAGAGAATTTCAGGTAAAGGACAAATGAGGGTAGTGGATACAAAAATGCTTTGAAAACATAAATGAAGAGGTAAGATAAACTTTTGAAAATAGGTAAAAAGCTTGATATCAACGTATATATTATGAACAAAATTACTTCTAGACAGATTTTCTGCTATAAGTAAATATAATAGTGTGAGCGTGCAAAAATTTTTTTCCCAGCTCAGTTTTAATTTGTTATATTTTAAGGAGAAGAAACTGAAGGAGCGGATGGTGAAATCTACAAGAGACATTTAGAAGCTATACTTACAAAAATATCACTAAAGAACAACTTAGACCATTTGTTGGCTAGGTAAGGCATTATTTTTGACATGCCTTTTGAATTACATTTTTATGGCTTAGTATACTTTTCAAAGTTGGTAGAAGTTTTCCAGTATTTCTTTTTAATGTGTATCTTGCTTTGTCTGTATCATTTCTTTAAGTACTTAATCTAGTAACTATGGCAGCATAAAAAGGAAAAGTAATTTTCTTGCTTGTCTTTAGTGCTTATAGATAAAAATGGAAAGTTTATGGGTAAGCTAAATTTGGGTAAATGAAACTTCTGGCTGTTTAAAGTTTTCTATTAATAAATGGACCATATTGCCCGAAACAATACATTACAGGTGATAATTCAGTAAATATCAATTAGAAACATAATATTGAAGATAGGTGTGGAGGAAAGATTATTTCTCTTCTTAAAGATAACTCAGTCTTCCTTTTTTTTTTCTTAATTAAAGGGCAAATTGATACAGTGAAAAGAATGTAGGCGTTGCAGTCAGACATGGGTGTGAATGCTGCTTCCACCACTTCCAGTAGTGTAGTAAGTTCTGGAGGTTAGACAGCATCTGGTTTTGCCATTGTGTAACATCAGGCAGGTACTCATGTGCAGGGGTGCATCATTCATGCCCCTTTCTCAAAGGGTTGGTTTGTGAATTAAATGAGAGTATACACATGAAGTACTGTCAGGCGTACGCTCTAGGATCAGACCGGATCAAGGCAGAAGGGTTGCTTGAGGCCCAAGTTCTGGACCAGTCTGTGCTATATGGCTACATAGCTAGACCTCGTCTCTACAAAAGAATGTTTTAAAAATTTGCTGGGTAAGGTGGCGTACAGTGCTTATCCTAGCTTCTTGGTAGGCTGAGGTGGGGAATCACTTGAGCCCAGGGGTTCAGGGCTGCAGTGAGCCATGATCATGGCACCACACTGCAGCCTAGGTCCCAGCAAGACCCTGTCTCAAAAAAAGTAAAACCCAACTCTACTTTTTATGGTACAGAAGGACTTTGCTAAGTGTTGGCTTTTGTTGCTGTCCTCACAGGCAAGTTGGACGACTTCTTACACCCTCGTTTCTTTATCTGTAAAATAAGTATTATAATTTCTACCCTGTGTATGATCATTAGAAATAGTATTTCTGAAACACTGAGAACATTGCAGATACTCAATAAATGATGACTTTCACGTGTGCTGATATTTGTTTTCTTGTTTTTCTTATTTGTTTTCTTTTGCAGCCTTCTTTTTGAAGAGTATATTTCATATAGTTCACAGGAAGAAATCAATCCTAATAAAGTATCTTTGCTGAATGAGCAACTGCTTCCATTCATTAGACTTTTAGAAAGCAAGTAAGTTGTGTGTATGTTTATACTCTTCTTTAATGTGCACCCCTGTTCTGTAAAGATGTGATTTATGCAAGTCACATCTTTATATAGTGAATTGTTCCTCTTTTAGGAAGAGGCGAGTATACAAATTATTTTCTAAGACATTTCTTGTCATGGAAATGAGTATAGAAATTACAAATATTTGAGATATAAGAGGAAATAGTTGTATGGGAGCTGTGGAGAGTATAATTTTTTTATTGGAGTAGTCATAGCAACGAACTTGACAAATGTCATTTGGTTTTATATAGACCATTTGTTAATTGTAATGTAAGTCGCATTCTCAGTAAGTTTTAAAGTTTTATGTCTATCCACTATATATGTGTAGTGTACATGGTTAATAAACTTATTAAGAATAATGAATTAACTCTTTAATTTCTTCTCAGATACCCCAGAACTTTAGATGTTGTATTGGAGGAACGCCTAAAGGAAATTGCAGATCTGAAAAAACAAGAGCTTTTTCACCAATTTATTTCTCTTTCTACAAGTGGAGGAAAGTATCAGGTATGTTGTTCTTCTCCAGAGGAATTATGACAATTATGAGTGCATTTGTGTGGTTATATGAAGAGCTCCAGAAGGAAATTTTCCACTTTTCTGCCTCCATGGAGCATTTCATACAGAGGTGAGACTGTATACAGTTTGCCTAGTTACCCAAAGTAAGGCTCTGAGGCAGGAATTGACTAATTGGAGAACAGTACAAAAATTTTTAAGTAACTGAAAATGATATTTCAGGAGAAGTATTGTTTGGGAATTTTATATAAGATATTCACGAATGGTTATCAAAGAGTGGCCTCACATAGATTTCTAATATTCCTTATCTTTCTCTTAGGTCTGCTTTCTAGTGCACTAGCCACATATAGCTATTTAAATTATTGACTAGAAAAGGAGAGAAGTGTCCTATTTCATGATTACATTAAGACTTCAGAAATTTTCTTGATGATTCAATCCTAAATCTTTATATTTGAAGTGAGAGACATTTAAGCAGTTCATTTAATTAGCCTAAGAACAGATAATATGAAGAGAAATATGATTGTTTTAGTTTTTCTCCTTCATAATTAGACTTCCATCTTTAAAATGTTGCATTTCCAGTGCTTGGGTTGATAGATAAACTTCCTTTTTAGTCTGATTACTTAAGTGAACTAAGTTGTTACTCTTTTGACTGTCACTGTTTGCTGTATCATTGAGATGAGTTGCATTCTGTCTACAGTGAGGTGCTGATATAGTGATTTATCTTGGGTGCTCTTTAATTTGGAATCAGATATACATAAAGAATACAGAATTACTTCATAGAATTACTTTACTAAAGTAAATCTACTTACAGACACAGGTATACATGGAATTGTACCATTAACAATAGAGATTTTTTTCCATCTGTTGTAATTTATCATGTTCTGGAAACAAAGATTTTGCTTTATGTTTGGGTTTCTGTAATTAGATGGTTGTTACTGAATATATTGGGTGGTTTGGAGTAGTTTTCTCTGGGTTTTAATCTTGATCATAAGCTGCTCAGATTCAGTGAAGTCATTTGATAATTGTGTTGAACCCTGCAGTTTTTAGCAGATTCTGATGCTTCTTTGATGCTCAGTCTGAATCATCCACTTGCTCCTGTGAGACTTCTGGCCATTAATCATTTGAAGAATATCATGAAAACATCAAAGGTTTGTGTTAAATAGTTTTCATTTGTGATTGTTTTCCCTTATGATGAGAAGTGTAATTCTAGACTAAGAAATATCCACCTAGAATTGATATTGTGTAATTATAGAGATAAAACAGAAAAAGGCCTATGAAAGTACTTTGGATCAATATTTAGGACTTTGAGTGCCGGTAGTCCCGTTTTAACAGTAACCAAATGACAGCTGCTTTCATAAGTTTTCACATTGCAGATTATTAGTTTAGCTTTAGTTTAGTGTTTTTCAGGCTGGAATTTATAGACCAATTCGCATGGGTTCTTAATTATCTGAGAATTTTTAGTTTTGAGATTTGATTTTTATAGTCAATTTTATGTTAAGGCATATTTTGGGACATCTGAATGATAACTTTTGAACACTGTTCCATGATGTCAGTGCTTGCATTTGTATTTGTGTTTACAATTTTGGTGGCTACAAATAATAAGTATAGAGACAGACAGACTTAATTTGTAAATAATTTGGTGTAATTTGCATTTTTACCAAAAGGCATTGTTATGAAGACTTTGCAGTGATTCAAATAGAACAGTATTTTCCAGACTTTAGTCATTTAAGCAGTACCTATACAATTTTTGCTAAATTAGCTTATTACTGATAATACTCTTTCCTTAAAATTTTTCTTTAACTTGTTTCACATGGGCTGTTTTTTACATATCCTTCAAATTGTGGGTGTCAAGTGCTAATTGTATATACATTTTATAGTTACTATAATTAAAATAGGAATGTTCCATCTGTGTAATATCTAAAATTATGTACCATGATTTGCATATTTGAAAAAAATTCCTGGAATAGAAAAAAGTAGTAGCAGAGTTTAGTTTCCCTGTAGCACATAGTAGTATAAACATGCTGAACTCTAGAACTTGTGTCATAGTAATTAGAACCAGATTCATATTACAAGGAAAAATTAATTTCATCTCATCATAGTTATCACATTAAATTTATCTTAATTTGAATTTAATTGATTTATAGGGCTTTTAATATTTCCTTGTATATAATCTTTAAATTTGTTTATTTATTTTTTGAGTTAGTCTCACTGTCTCCCAGGCTGGAGTGCAGTGGCACACTCACAGCTACCACAGACTCGACCAACTGGGGTTAGGCAATCCTTCTGCCTCAGCCTTCCAAGAAGCTGGAACGAGGTACATGCACCACCATGCCTGAATACATTTTTGGTGTATTGTAGGGGCAGGGTCTCAGCAAATTGCCAATGCTGGTCTTGAACCCCTGGGCTCAGGCAGTCCTCTCTCCTCGGTTCCCAAAGGCTACTGTTACAGGCATGAGCCACCACTCCTGGCTGAAGCTTCTGTATTTTGAGGAGTAGTACTTAATTTTAAAGTGGATATATAAACAATAAATAATTTAAACAAAATTTGGACTTAATTTTAAAGTAGATATATAAACAATAAATAATTTAAACAAAATTTGGATCTTTGATAATTTTTTTTTTTTTTTTGAGTTGGAGTCTCACTCTATCACCCAGACTGGAGTGCAGTGGCCACTCCCGGCCACCGCAGCCTCCACCTGCTGGGCTCCAGTGATCCTTCCGCCTCAGCCTTCTGAGTAGCTGGAATTACAGGTGCATGCTACTACACCCGGCTAATTTTTTTGATTTTACTGTAGAGATGATGTCTCGCCTGCCCAGGCGGGTCTTGAACCTGTGGTCTCAGGCAATCCACTCACCTCAACCTCCCAAAGGCGTGGGATTACAGGCTGAGCCACCGAGAATATTTTTGAAAAAGTGGTTGCTGTAATAATCAGGTTTATGTTGCTTTATTTGATCTGACATGAATTATGCTTCCTTCACAAACCATCTTAGGTTTACCTTCCTAATTTATTAAAATATTAAACTCATGGTCTTTGTGGTAATAGGGAGATTTCAGTGTCTAGAATAAAAGGAATCTCAAATCTTATTTCTGAAGTATTCTCAGCCTTCCTTCTTTTACTCTTAATGCCTTTCTCCCTATTCTCGGGATTTGGCTAGTCTTTCTTTTTCTTTTTTTAAAATTTTTAATTTTAAATATATGGGTTACAATTCAGAGTTAGGTTTACAAATGTTCACCATGCAGGCATCCTGGTTGATGAGGTGTGCCACCTGCTCCCCAGCGGTTTCCCACCACTGCCAATCCCGCCCCCACCCTCCCCTGGCAGTTTCCCACTCTTGTAGTAAGAGTGGGAATCCCAGTCCCTGGTAGTATTGCAATAGTTGTTCAAGCTTTGCTTATTAGTGAGAACATGGGATACTTGGTTCTTTATTTCTGTCACAGATCATTCGTTGTTATATTGGCTAGTTTTTCTTTCTTTTTTTTTTTTTCCTTGAGTTGGAGTCTCATTCTGTCACCCAGTCTGGAGTGCAGTGACACACTCACGGCCAACCCAGGGTTGATCTGCTACGCTCAGGTGATCCTTCCGCCTCAGCCTTCCAAGTAGCCGGCTCAGGCTTGCTAGTTTTTCAATGAAGGGCACTGTATACATTCAGCTTAAAGGCTTGTGTATTGTAATTGCAGTTAATGTCTTTCTCTGCATGTCAGATTTCATTTTCTCTTCTCCATCAGTGACAGGACATAGGTTTTATTCTGAATTTCAAATTCAGATGTGTGGCTACTGGTTAGTTCTTAAGGAAATTTTGGTGGCATTTGATACATAAATTTGGACCTAGTTTTTTGGGGGGTTTTTTTGTTTGTTTTTAGACAGGGTCTTGCTATGTTGCCCAGGCTGGCCTCAAACTCCTGGGCCCAAGCAATTATCCCACCTCAGCTTCCTGAGTAGCTGGGATTATAGGCATGTACCACTATGCCTAGCTAACTTAATTTTTGTGAAATCTGGGAGTTTTCATTTTCTCCCAAGAAAGTGACCTGTATTTTTAATAAGATTATTTAGTTGGTTTTTTTCCTTCCACAAGGTAGGATACTTGGTTTTCTTCTTCTTTTTTTTTTTTGAATTGGAGACTCACTCTGTCGCCCAGACTGGATTGCGGTAGCCGCTCCCGGCCACCATAGCCTCGACCTGCTGGGCTCCGGCGATCCTTCCGCCTCAGCCTTCCGAGTAGCTGGAATTACAGGCACGCGCTACCACGCCCGGCTGATTTTTGATTTATTGTAGAGATGAGGGCTCGCAAAGTTGCCCATGCAGGTCTTGAACTCGCGGGCTCAGGCAATTCACTCACCTTGGCCTCCCAAAGGCACAGGATTACAGGCTGAGCCACTGAGCCCAGCTACTTGGTTTTCTTTTGTTTCATTTATTGCTTCAAAAAAAACGGGATCTTTATTTTTGGCAGACTAGCTTTGTAGTACATGTCCTTATCCTTATAAAAATTTGGGTAATAATAGTAGCTAGCTTTTAATGGTACTTCTGTATAAAGCACAGTACTTATATGTAAAATGGCTAACATATATTTTCAATCCTACAACAACCCTTTGAGATAAATATCATTAGCAGACCTATTTTACAGATGAGAATACTGAGACTCAGAAAGGTTAAGTAACTTGCCTGAGGTCACACAGCTAATAAATAAGTGGTAGAGCTTGAATTTAAACCTGGACATTCTTGTTCTTTAGTCTATGCACTCAAAATGTCTGAGTTATCATTTTAACAAGATGAACTTTTTATTTTCAGTGGAAACGTGAAAAGGTTTGTACACAAAAATTATTAATCTGAAGAGCCTCTTTAGAGATTATCTAGTTCTAGAGTGCTTGAATTCACTTTCAGACCACAGCCTGTGTTTTTTAACTGGTGTTCTGGAATGTTTTTCACAAAATTATGCTTCCTTTCTTACATAAAGAGTTTTTTAACCACAGCTACTTCGTTTTTCTTTCTACCGTTCAGGAGGGCATTGATGAGTCTTTCATAAAAGAAGCTGTTTTAGCCAGATTGGGTGATGACAACATAGACGTCGTTCTGTCGGCTCTCCGTGCTTTTGAGGTGAGGACCTTCCGTGCGTGCTGAGATCGCCATTTTGCTTGGGTGTGACTTCTTGCCTTTTGAGGTGGTTCTCTGCTTGAGGCTAGAATATACTTGCAAATTATTTTCTCATTGGCAATTTGTTCTCTTTGAGAGCTCAGACTTAAGAAGTCTGGTTAGAAGAACCTCATAGGAGTAATTAGGCTACA
This sequence comes from Carlito syrichta, assembly GCF_000164805.1. Lineage (NCBI taxonomy): Eukaryota > Metazoa > Chordata > Mammalia > Primates > Tarsiidae > Carlito > Carlito syrichta. The sequence goes on along the minus strand of NW_007247805.1, from coordinate 423,257 downwards.
CAATTTGATATATACGGAAATTCTTCCAAAAGGGAAAGTGATTTGTGAATTTTTATATTGCTTTTAATATGCTTTTATCACTAACAAATACCCTGGGACCATGGAAAATTGCCTCATGAATGCCACTTTTAAGACATTTGTCTCATAAAACTTGTAAAAGTTCTGCTAGGATTCTTGGGAGAAATTCCTTCTAATTCATTATTTTTAACATTTACATTTGAAAAGTACCATAAATATTTGAGGCAAGCGAAAATCTACTCATGGATTTTTTTTTTTCCCCTTAGATTTTCAAGCAACACTTTAGTTCAGAAGAGACTGTTTCAAAGTTTGTGAATCTCTTTCGAAGAGCAGAACTTTCCAAAAATAGAGAATGGTATATATTCATTTCTTCTCATATTATTTTGAATTGATGAAGTTTTTGTGTCAAGTTCATATTGATTTTCTTTCTTTTCTTTTTTTGAAATCTATTTGGCATCTTATAATTTGGTTATATGACCATTTGTTCATAACAATGGAACAGATCTTAATGTAATAAATACTCTCTCATGTTATAAAACTAAAGAATTTGAATTTGTGTGTGTTCATTATCTTCTCTGTGTTTGGAATTTTTCTTAATAAAATGCAAAAGGTAGTATATAATGTATGATACTGAATTCTGGGAAGTAGGGTGAGAAAGATTTTCTAATTTTCTACTTTACATAACTTTATGTAACTTTTACTTTGTAATTAAAGGCAAATGCCAATATGCTGAACAAATTAAAAAATAAGTTCAGGGGCACATGATACTTTGTGTAGTAAGTATGTTATGAGCTCTGATTATTTCGCTTTTGGTGCCAACTCTGTTTTGCAAGAAAAAGTAACTGAGCTCCTTAGAGGATGAGGGTGTGTTTTGCATGTTTTTGTATATATCATATGGGCCGATATTACATAGGATATGCTCAGTTCTTTTTTTTTTTTTTTTTTTGGAAGACAGGATTTATTGATAGGACAGAAAAGCTCCCACAGTGGGAGGGACCCAAAGGGGTTGCCCAGTTAATTTTTTCGAATGCCCTCATTATCAGTAGAGTTGAGAAATCTTGTGTGACATGTTTCATATTATAGTTAACGTCTAGTGATTTCTCTAAAAATATATGTTTTAGAGACGATTTGACAGGATGAGCAGATTACAAGTACTGTCACAGGTAACTCCTTTATGGCATGAATTTTAAGTAATATCTTAGTAACTCTGAATAATAGTTTTGGTCAGGAGACCAGGACAGTGTCATTTAAGCTGAAACAATAAATTTTTGCTGAATTAAAACCTCTAATGTCCTCAACCAAAGGTACTTATATGTCTTTTAGGTACAAGGTTCTTGAGATAGCAGCAGATGTATTAGTTAAAGAAGAGCTACTGAGTGAAAATGATCACTTGTTAAATCAGGTGGTTGTACATTTGCTGCCGTTTATGATTATCAGCAACAACGATATGGAATCTGCTGAGATGAAAATTGCTATATATTTATCAAAATCAGGAATTTGCTCTCAGCACCCTCTATTAAGAGGCTGGGAAGAAGGTAAGAAATTCAGTTTCTTTTTAGGAAAAGTAAACACTTTAAAAAGAAGATAATTACAATTAAAAATTTACTGTTTTTCTTGCGCCAGCAAGATTTTTTATTTTATTTTTGCTAAGATAAAAAGTATTAAATGAAAAGGAAGCTGACACAGACAGACAGATTCAGAGCTGGATGAAAGGAAAAATAAAAAGCAAACTTTCACAGAGCAGTAGTAAAATTTTTGCCTAACTTCTTTACATGATTCTTTGTGTGAATATTGGTGATTTTGGCTCTCTGTATTCGTTTGTCATTACAGTTCTTGAAAATGTGATTAAAGGCACAAAGTCAGGAGAACTCATTGGTGTAGCAAATCAGAAGATGATTCAGTTGTTGGCTGACAATATAAATTCGGGAGAACCTTCTTCAATGTTAAAAATGGTAACTGTGCTGTCAGAGTCCACCCCCGCGTTTCCTTCTCATGCTCTTACTCAATTCTCAGCTTTTGTTTTACTAGATTCTTTTTTTTTTTTAATTTTTATTTTTTCATTCTCAAATACTTTGTTCTGCTTTAAAAATGTGTACTTATTTAGTATATTCTGCAGAATGTTTGAAATCCCTTATATTTTGTATTACTTTTTTCAGTGTGGCTCAACATTGGGCCTAAGAATAATACATCCTTTTTCATCTCCATTTTTTTTCCCTCTCATTTCCATTTAAAATATTAAGTTCTTGCTTTTTTGTTAAAATGGCAAAATATAATCTAAAACAGGTGAAAATTATTTTTGCTTCAGCAAATAAACCCTTGTAAAGGTACTAGGTATTTGAGATATGTGATTTAGATGCATTAACCAGTTGACAAGTGCATTATAATTTCTGAAATTTTCTTTTTTTCAAGTAGGAGTCTCACTCTGTCGCCCAGGCTGGAGTGCAGTGGCACACTCACAGCCACCCCAGCATTGACCTGCTGGACTCTGACGATCCTTCCACCTCAGCCTTCCAAGAAGCCAGAACTATAGGCGCGTGTTTTGATTTATTGTAGGGATAAGGTCTCGCCAAGTTGCCCAGGCTGGTCGCAAACCCGTGGGCTCAGGCAGTCTACTCGCCTTGGCCTCCCAAAGTGCTGGATTACAGGCTGAGCCACCGAGCCCGACCTGAAAATATGTTTATAATTACTTAGGAATAGCTACTCTTTGAAGGCTTTATATTTGTCATCTCATTTTAAATCTAAAACACATAATACTTAGAAAGGCCTGAGTAAAAAAAATTGTCTTATGAAAACCAAAGCTATTAGTAATGGAGTTTCTGTTTCTTTTCAAGGTGGAGGATTTAATAACCGTTGGTGAAAAGGAGTCCATTAACCTGAAACAGAAAGTGACATTTCACGTGATCATGTCTGTGCTTGTCTCTTGCTGTTCATCTTTAAAAGAAACTCACTTTCCATTTGCCATGAGAGTCTTTAGTTTGTTGCAGAAAAAGATAAAGAAGCTCGAAACTATCATTACAGCAGTGGTAAGTAGTGCCAAGTATCCAGAAAGTTGGATGTTGAATAAAGTAACAACCTGACCTGTTAATCACAGCAAAACTGAAAATCAGGCTTAGATGTTGAGTCTGTGAATACTAACTGGATGAGATGTGAAGCAGTCTTTGGGTAGCAGTAGGGTAGTGAATTAGGTACTCTCACTTTTGCAGAACATTTAATTTGAATTACAGGGTTTCAAGGTGGCAGTGTTTTGTATCTGATGGCAGGCTTTCCCCTTTATTATCTTTATCGGGTAATTCTCCAACCTGCACTTAACTACTTTTAGTGATGAATATTTACTTGGCATATTAGTGCTTGAACAAAATACTGTTTTACTCTTTTGTTTATTTAAAACAGAGGCTTTTTATTTTTATTTATTTATTTATTTTTGAGTCAGAGTCTCACTCTGTTGCCCAGACTGGAGTGCAGTGGCACACTCATGGCCATTGCAGCCTTGACCTGCTGGGCTTAGGCGATCCTTCTGCCTCAGCCTTCCAAGTAGCTGGATCCACAAGCGTGTACCTCCACGCCCGGCTAATTTTTTATTTATTGTAGAGAGAGGTCTCGCCAAGTTGCCCAGACTAGTCTCGAACCCGCGGGCTTAGGCAATCCACTCTCCTCAGCCTCCCAAAGTGCTGGGATTACAGGCTGAGCCATAGAACGCAGCCTGCTTTTTAAATTTTAATATTGAATTAGTTTTGTGACTGCGCATGGTGGCTGATGCCTGAAATCCCAGCACTTTGGGAGACTGAGGCGGGGAAAGTACTTGAGCCCAGGAATTGAAGACCAGCCTGGGTAACATAGTGAGAGCTGATCTCTATAAAAATAAAAAATGTAGTTGGGAGTGGTGGCACATACCTGTAGTTCCAACTACTCAGGAGTCTAAGATGGAAGGATTGCCTGAGCCCTGGGTCGAGGCTACAGTGAGCCATGACTGTGCCATTGCACTCCAGCCTGGGTGACAGAGTGAGACTCTGACTCAAAAAACTAAAAATGAAATCAAATAAATTAGATTTGTGTATCTGGCCTGCTACTACTATATTTGACAGTATTTCTATGGAGCATGTTTTAGCTGTAGATATCTTTACTTAGTACCACATCTTGAGGTGCTAAGGTTATTTTTTTTAGTATTTGCCATATATAATATATAATAGAATTTTATTTATATTTGTCCTCCAAACTTCAGAGCGCTCCTAATTATAAGATTTGCTAAATGAATGACATCTTTTTCACATTTACATGTCAATGGAAGAATTTTGTAGGTTCTGATCATAACCACTGTTAGCTATAGTTTGTAAACTTTTTTATTTTTTTTTGAGGTTATGTCTCACTCTGTCGCCCAGGCTGGAGTGTAGTGGCACATTCACGGCCACCTCAGCATCGACCTGCTGGGCTCTGGCAATTCTTCCAAGTAGTCAGAACTATAGGTGCACGCCGCCATGCCTAGCTAATTTTTTATTTATTGTAGAGACGAGGTCTCACCGAGTTGCCCGGGCTGGTCTCGAACCGTGGGCTCAGGCAATCCACTTACCTTGGCCTCCCAAAGTACTGGGATTATAGGCTGAGCCACTGAGCCCGGCTGTAAACTTTTTTTTTAATTTTTTTTTTTTAAATTTGAGTTGGAGTTTTACTTTGTCACCCAGGCTGGAGTACAGTGACACAATAATGGCTTACCGTAGCCTCAACCTCCTGGGCACAGACATCATTCTGCCTCAGCCTCCCCAGTTGCTGGGACTATAGGCATTCGCCACCATGTTCGGCTAATTTTTTTTATTTTTTGTAGATTCGAGGTCTCACTATGCTACCCAGACTCAATGGATTCTCCCTCCTTCGCCTCCTAAAGTGCTGGGGCTACAGGCATGAGCCACTCTGCCCAGCCTTATAGTTTATCAACTTTAATAGAGTAAATCTTCATGTTTTAAAACTCGAAGACCCAGATGGGCCCTCTTCTGACTTTCTTAGTACCTTTTCTAACCTGAACTGTACTTTTTCTTGGGGTTAAAAGTATGGATCCATTGAGTGTTTTTAATGTATTAATAGATAATAGTTTGTTTTATATTGCTTTACTTTTAATAACTTTCTTAAGGTTCTTAAGGCATGTCTTCAGCTATGGCAGCAAACTGAGTCAGTTAGATCCCTCACTGAAGAAAGACATTGTCCTATAAGTCTGGCTTTGTCATATTTTCCTTATTACTCTGTCTTGACTGTATAGAGTCTCATTTGTCAGCTTCCTACGCTTGTTCTGCACTCTTGGCATTTGCAGTATAGTTTCTCAATGTTTTGACACTTTGCTACTTGTTTAAAATTGTTCTGCAAGTTTGGAGACTTTCACCATGTACCTTCTTAGATTGGTAGTAAAACTGAAATGAGAAAAGCCTCTTTAAAGATCTCTTGGAAATCAAACTCCTTATCTTTTGGTTTTGAAACATGCCTATTTATTCCTGCCCTTTATTTGACCAGCAGAGTTCATATGAATAAAGTTTGGTTTTAGAGATAGTGTTTTAAGGTAAAACAGATAAAAGAGGCCATATTGAACTTATCTTTGTCTTTTCTTGTGAATAGTGATGGTTAGACCTCTTTAAAAATCTGGTAAGAGCCATTAATCCTTTCTCTACCAAAATGCACATATGAACAAAATTTTACATATAATCCAAATAAATTCTTACATCTGTTGTGGTTCACCCACTTAACCCATGTTGAGAACACCTTTAAGCTTATACTGGTTTTTATTTCCTTTAACATTTCAGGAAATTCCCTCAGAGTGGCACATTGAGCTGATGTTAGACAGAGGGATACCAGTAGAGCTGTGGGCACATTACATAGAGCAGCTCAATAGTGCCCAGAGGATTGCTGTGGAGGACTCGGTTTTACTTGTCTTTTCCCTGAAAAATTTTATTTATGCACTGAAGGCTCCTACATCTTTTCCTAAAGGTAAGGCACACATTGTGAATCTTTTAAATGTGATACTCTCAAAACTACACTGTTGACTGCACGATTATTCTTTGTCTTGAATGAAAAGCTCCCAGCATGTTCATGTAGGTTTAGGCCTCGCTTCTCTTTCCATGTTCACATAGGTGATATATGGTGGAATCCTGAACAACTGAAAGAAGACAGCAGAGACTATCTGCACTTGCTTATTGGGCTTTTTGAGATGATACTCGGTGGTGCCGATGCTGTTCATTTCAGAGTTCTGTTGAAACTTTTCATAAAGGTACGGGGCTTATCCCTTCCATGTGTGCTCTTCCTTTAAGAAAGTATTGTAGGTTATTTTAGTTATGACTGTTAATGATGAAAATGAAAGCAGACTTTTAAATAGTGAAGAGTGTGTGATAATAAACACAGGCTCTGTAAAGCAGTACTATAATCATGACACTAGTCAATAGGTTGAAGAGACTGACATTGCTACACTCCTACTTTTAGGTTAGGCCCATCATTATATTTAAGAATCACAAGAACCCAGTCTTTATGGTCGGTTAATACCATCTACAAATGAGAAAACTGATGTTTAGAGAGGTTATTCAGCACATACAGTCACTCAAGAAATTTTATCCCCAGCACTAGTGACCTGGATCCATGTTGCCAGGCCCAGGGGTCAGTTCTTATTTTTGTCTGACTTGCTCTCTCCACAGCATTTGGCACAGCTGGCATTGCTCATTGCTTCTTTGAAGCACTTTCTCTGTGGCTTCCCAGACACAGTCTTGTTTGGGTTTTCAGTATTTTCAAGTATAGAATGTATAGCGAGGCTTCTGAATATTACTCTTCATTGACCTCCTTCCTGATTGGTTAAAATATGAAGTACAGAGTAATTTTAAGGGATTAGACAACACAAAACATTGCATTACATGACTTTTCAAAAAAATAATTGTACACTAGTGAAATGATTTAGAACCAATTTATTTGAATGAGAATTAACTTCACTATCTTTTTTTTAAATTAGGTACATCTAGAAGATATTTTTCAGTTATTCAAGTTCTTTTCTGTTTTATGGACTTATGGTTCTAGTCTTTCAAATCCACTTAGCTACAGTGTGAAAGCAGTGCTGCAGACTCAAGCTCTTTATGTGGGCTATGCAATGCTCTCTTCTCAAAAGACACAGTGTAAACACCAGCTGGCATCCATGTCTTCTCCAGGTATTGAAAGTAGCTTTGTTACATTCTGTCTTGACCAACTGTTCATGCTTTTTGTAAGTGTGGTTTATGTAGTTTGGAAAATTCCAACTTAAAAAAAATAGCTAAATATATGTGTATATACATATGTATGTCTGATTTTTTTTTTAAGCAGAATTTATTAAGAGGACAGAAAAGTTCCCAAAGTGGGAGGGGACCCTAGGGGGTTGCCCACGTCTGATGATTTCTAAGTGTTGCTTTTAAGTTATTAATTGCACTTGAAAAGTCTCACCAAATACAAAAGTTTTATAACAGAAATAGCAGGTGATTATACCTGAGTTCTTAAGATCTAGCTGTTTATTTTCTGAGCTCCAACATATGGAAGCCAAATCATTATAATATAATTTAGTAATTGACTGACTTATTTAGAAAACACCCTCTTGGATTTGCCTCTTTTATCAGGTGTAAGTAATTTTCAAGTCCAGTATTTTCTAATGAGACATCCAAAAATTTTTTGGTTTTTTATAAAGTAGAATTGCAGGCCAGAATCACAGACTCACACCCATAATCCCAGCACTTTGGGAGGTCGAGGCAGGCAGGTTGCTTGAGCCTAGGAGTTCAAGACCAGCCTAGACAACATAGCAAAACCTCCTCTCTACAAAAATAAAAAATAAAAAAAAATTAGCCAGGTGTGATGGCGCATGCCTATAGTCCCAGCTACTTGGGAGGCTACTTGGGAAGGATCACCTGAACCTAGGAGGTTGCATCTTCCATGAGCCATCATCATTGTGATCATGCCACGGCACTCTGCCTGAGGAACAGAGTGAGACCCTGAGTCAGGAAGAAAAAGAAAAGTGGAATTGCAAATTTTGCAAAAGATGCAGAATTTCATGAGATGGATGAATGTGATATTGAAAAGTGACTTACACAGCTATTGACAAATGAGAGGATCTGATAGAATTAGATCAGAATAAGTGGTTGAAGATGAAAAAAATAGATGAGAATTATGTATATGATTCATGTTTCAAATGGGAATGAATAATTTTTGATACCAGAAGAATAAGAGAGGCCCTTGGGAAATTTGAGGATGTTCTTGATTTGTTTTTGTTTTTTTTATTTTTTATTTTCTAGTATTCCAAAATTACTTTGTAAATGTTCTGTGAAAGCAAAGTAAATGATCAAATACTTTTCCCAGAAAAATTTCTCAATGTTTTTATTTCACTAGTTCCTTGAAAGACCACATAATTATATTTGTAACCCATATTTTGTTGCATGTAAGGTAAGGGAGATGTATAATTCCAAGTTTTATTTGCAAAATAAAATCTCATAAAAGTAATTCTCTACTTTATTACAAAATTTCAGTCTTTATTTAATTTATTTTTTTATTTTTATTTTTTTTGAGTTGGAGTCTCACTCTGTCGCCCAGACTGGAGTGCAGTGGCTGCTCCCAGCCACCGCAGCCTCGATCTGGGCACCGGCGATCCTTCTGCCTCAGCCTTCCAAGTAGCTGGAACTACAGGCGCGCGCTACCACGCCCAGTTAATTTTTGATTTATTGTAGAGATGAGGTCTCACCAAGTTGCCCAGCCGGGTCTCGAACCCGCGGGCTTAGGCAATCCACTCATCTCAGCCTCCCAAAGCACGGGATTACAGACTGAGTCACCGAGCCCAGCTTATTTAATTTATGTTTTTTACTTATTTTTTGAGATGGAGTCTGGAGTACAGTTGCAAAATCAAGGCTCACTGCAGCCTGGAGCTCCTGTGCTCAGGTGATCTTCTGCCTCAGCCTTCTGAGTGGCTGGGACTACAGGCACATACCACCACACAATTTTTTAAATTTTTTATAGAAATGAGGTTTTACTATGTTGCTTAGTCTGTCTTCATTTTAAGGGAGCTTACTGTTAGGAAGTTTTTTGTAGTTTTTAAGAGGGCATAAGGAGAATTCCCTATACATTTTTTGGCTTTAATTTTTCCATTCATATGTTATGGACGTCTCTCCATATTAATAAATGTAGAAGTTTATCCTTTTTGAGGGGGAAAGGGGATCGGGATATCACTCTGTCGCCCAGGCTGGAGTGCAGTGGTGCAATCTTGACTCTTTGCGGGCTTGACTTCCTAGGAGGCTCAGCCAGTCCTCCCACCTCAGCCTCCCCAGTAGCTGGGACTACAGTCATGATCCACCACACCTGGCTGTCTTACGGATTTTTAGAGAGATGAGGTCTTGCTACATTGCCTAAGCTGGCCTTGAACTTAGGCTCAAGCAGTCCTTCCTCAGCCTCCCAAAGTGCTGGGATCATAAGTGTAAGCCACTGTACCCAATTGAATTTTGTCTTTTTGAAGATTTCCTCAAAGTGTTCCATGTATGGAGATAACAGTGTTTTAAAATAGTTATTGAATGCTAAGCCTGTGGGTTTCTAAAAGGTATATGTGTCTTATTTAGAGAGAACTTTTTCAGTGTGCAAATTTGGTATTACATGTCTGCTCTCCTTGACGTCAGATGGTGACCCCTGAGTAACATGTCACTTTTACTTTACATAGCAAGACCAAAGAACTGAACTTTTCCGCTGCCAGACAGCTCCCTGCCGACCTCTGCTGTATCATCCATCTCCTCCCCTCTCCCTCAAGTACTTCTGCATAGTACTTGTGATCACAGGAGAGCTGCACTTTCTTCCACTTGGAAGCTCAAAGACCAAACACTAGAATCGCAGAGGGCCTTATGTAGAAGTCTGCAGTGAGCTTCTAGCCATACCTTGTCTGTGAGGAGTCTAGGAATTGTTGGCTGGTATCTGTTTTAGTATATTTGTAAAGATGTTGTGACATTTAAAAGTAAAACATGATATGATAGTGTAATCAATTTAAATGTGCATAAATATATCGTGTTGTGATTAACTATATTAATATGTTTTGTGTTCAAAAGTAAAAGTTGCCACAATTTTTTTTGAGGCTCACTTTGTCACCCAGGCTGGAGTGCAGTGGCACACTCACGGCCACTGCAGCATCGACCTGCTGGCCGCTGGTGATGCTTCCGCCTCAGCCTTCCAAGTAGCCAGAACTGCAGGCGTGCACTACCACGTCCAGCTGATTTTTGATTTATTGTAGAGACGAGGTCTTACCAAGTTGCCCGGGTTGGTCTCGAACCTGCCGACTTAGGCAGTCCATTCGCCTTGGCCTCCCAAAATGCTAGAATTACAGGCTGAGCCACTGAGCCCAACCCACAATATTATAATATTTTACTAATATATTACAATTATTATAGTTATATAATACAGCATTATGATCATATAACATATGAATTAAGTTTTTGTCAGTGGCTTGGGAATCTAATTGCCATTTATTACCTTCTACATGGGTGTAGTCTAAAAGTTCTTACATATAGCAAGTCTTTGTTAAATAAATAAATAAAATTTGTCTACCCATCATTTATCAGATGGGGGCCGCCCTTCATTTATTTGTTACACCTAATCAATATAGTTAAGTGTATTTGCATGTTTAAAAACAAACTTAAAGCCGGGCTCGGTGGCTCAGCCTGTAATCCCGCGCCTTTGGGAGGCTGAGGTGAGTGGATTGCCTGAGCCCACGGGTTCGAGACCCGCCTGGGCAGCGAGATCTTATCTCTACAATAAATCAAAAGAATCAGCCGGGCGTGGTAGCGCATGCCTGTAATTCCGGCTACTCGGAAGGCTGAGGCGAAGGATCGCCGGAGCCCAGCAGGCGAGGCTGTGGTGGCCGGGAGCAGCCACTGCACTCCAGTCTGGACGACAGAGTGAGACTCCAACTCAAAAAAAAAAAAATAAACTTAAAATTTTTATTTTTGTGTAAAAATATATTTTAAATATAAATAAGATTGGTTAGGAGAATGAAGTCACATGGATTTTTAAATGAAATGATGTTTCTAAAAGTTGATTACTTAAATAATGTAGCTTACTTGAAAACGGTAACATTAATAGCTAGTGCTTTGAATTGGGATTTTTTTTTTTTAGGATCTCTGCTCCACTATACAGGGAATGTTATCAAATGAATGTTTTGGTCGTGAAACTGTCCCTCATGTGAATTCTTTCTGGCTATTTGTTTCTGACTTTGTTTTATAAATTAACCTTACGAGGACCAGAAAGGATTTCTAGCTGTCATGGGCTGGTAGAGGTTGAGTGACCCTTATCCAAAATGCTTGGGAGTAGAAGTGCTTGGGATTTCAGATTGTTTTGGATTTTATGATATTTGCAAGTACATAATGCAGTAACATCTTAGGGATGGGACCCAGGAAAATAATGAAATTCATTTGTGTTTCATATATACTCCAGCCTGAGGGTAATTAAATAGTTTTGTGCATGAAACAAAATTTGTATACACTGAACCATTTTATTACCTTTTGAGGGTGTGCATGGAAAAGATATATCACAGCTGAGGTGGGTAGGGGGGTCTTTTTTTCCCCTTGGAGACTCCGAACAAACTGTGTTGTATGCCTGCCTTTTGACTGCACCCCATCACGTGGGTCAGGCATGGGATTTTCCACTTGTATCATGTCTGCACTCAAAAAGTTTTGGCTTTTAGATTTTTGGGCCAGGAATGTTCAACCTGTATCAGCTCCTCAGACAGGTTTGAAAGCTCGTCAAGCTCATTCTTAGTATTTCAGAACTGGGATATGTGTAATGGATATTAGCATAAGAGGAATGTGGATACCTCTTTGTCCCACAGACATCTTTTTAAAAACCCCACTGCAGTTGGTCTCACAGATGCTTTCTTGCTAGATCTTTGAGGCAGGTTTTTTTTCAGTGTTGTTGAACGGGCAGGACATAGAAAGAAAAGAGTCGCATCCAGATTCTTTGTCTAAAACCAGCATAACATTGAAAATTGACAAAGCTTGCAGACAGACAAAACTATAGACCATGTTGCTTTGAATAATAATATGGAAAAATTCTAAATAAAATATTTGCAAATAAGATTCATCTGCATATTTACAAAAATAATCATTTGCCCAGATAAAGTCCACGCTGAGACTACAAAATTGGTTCAGTTTAAGGAACTGTAATCAGCCATATCAGGGTGTTTGTTTTTTTGAATCGGGGTCTCTGTTTCCCAGGCTGGATCGCAGTGGCTTGATCACAATGATCACAGCTCACAGCAACCTCGACTTCCTAGGCTCAGGCAATTCTTCCGTCTCAGCATCCTGAGTATCTGGGACTACAGGTTTGTGCCACCACGCCCAGCTAATTTTTTGCTTTTTTGTATAGATGAGGTTTTGCTATGTTGCCTCAGGCTGATCTTGAACTCCTGAGCTCAAACAGTCCTCCCACTTCAACCTTCCAAATTGCTGAGATTATAGACATGAGCCACCACAACCTGGCTCATATCCGTGTTGAAGGAGAAAGCCCATATAGTCGTCTCCAAAGGTCTGAAAAGTCAGTAATTATTTCTGATTGAGAATAAAATAGAAGTAACATGATAAAAATATTCCTCGAAAGTAGCATTCTTCATAATTAGGAAAACAAAAGCATTTCTGTTAAATTCATCACTATCTTCGAACATGGTTCCAAAAGTACTAGCTGTCATAAATAGACAGGTTTCAAATACTTATAGAATGTGTGAATATAATAAAGCTGAAATCCAAGATCTGTGAGATGCTTATGTGGATTGTTAAATGGGACATCTGACTAACCATTTGGAGACATTAGAAAGTTTGATTTCAGCCTCATTCTTTATATAAAATTTTTATGATACTAAAGATTTAACATAAAGAAACTCAGCTCCGGTATTAGAAAATATATGGAATACATATAATCTCTCTAACTGTAGAGATACTTTCTAAATTCACATAGAGTAGGAGGGCCTTTCTACGTAACAGAGAAAACTGGAAGAAACTTTTGTAAAATTTCTCCATCAAAAAGTAAAGTCAGGTCTGGCACCATGAGTCAAGCCTGTAGTCCCAGCACTTTGGGAGGCCAAGGTGAGAGGATTGTCTGAGCTCAGGGGTTCAAGACTAGCCTGGGCAACTTGGTGAGACCTCATCTCTGATAAATCAAAAAATAAGCTGGGTGCGGTAGCACACGCCTACAGTTCCAGCTACTTGGAAGGCTGAGGCAGAAGGATCGCCTGAGTTCGGAAAGTTGAGGCTATGGTGGCTGTGAGCATGCTATTTGCTACACTCCAGCCTGGGCAACAGAGTGAGACTCTGACTTTAAAAAAAAAAAAAAAAGTCAAGTCAAAGCACATCAATCTGGGACAAAATATTTGCATAGCACAGCGCACAAATGGATAATTTCCTGCGCACACTTGTACAAGGATGTATGTACAGGGGTGTTTGCTGCAGCATTGTTTTGATAACAAAAGAATTGAAACCTAAACTTCACCAGTAAGGCACTGGTTTTAAAAATATGAAAAATAGAATACTTAATAGTTAAAAAGGATGATTTAATTTAGATATGTATGTACTTATATGGAGAGTACGTCCAAAATACATTGAGATGTGATAGTAGTTGGTGCAGAACAGGGCATGTACTATGCTCTTACTTGTGTATTTTCTAAAGTATATACCAGATTTCATAGGCCTAACATTTTTTCTGAAATAGTACACAGTTAAATGGTGACTATCTTTGGAAAGTGTTTTGAGCTGCAAAGGAAACTTTTAAGTTTCCATATAAGTACATACTCCATATAAGTACATACATATCTAAATTAAATCATCCTTTTAAGTTTGGTATTATGTAAATTTTGTACTGTGTAAATTTTATACTGTTTCAGTTTTAAAACTTGTTACTTAAATTGTTTTTGCCCTTTGATTTTAGTGGTGACATCTTTACTCGTTAATCTGGGAAGCCCCATAAAAGAAGTCCGCAGGGCTTCCATTCAGTGTCTCCAGGCCCTCAGTGGCCTGGCATCCCCATTTCATCTGGTAATAGATCATTTGGTTCCTAAAGCAGAGGAGATCACCTCAGATGCCAACTATGTTGTTCAGGTAAAGTCATTAGCAGAGAAGATTGAGTGTACCAATGCCTATATGTACACATGAACAATTTTCTCCGTCCGTGACGTTTTACTCTGTAGGGATTTTGATGGACTAAGTCATTGAATTAGCAACTGACATGTCAATATCATGTATATCTTTCTCCCTCTATTTTTATTTTTTACGATTTTTAATTTTTTTTTTTTGAGTCAGGGTCTCACCTTATCACACAGGCTTGAATACAGTAGCATGATCATGGCTCACTGTAGCCCTGACTTCCTGGGCTCAGGTGATCCTTTTGCCTCAGCCTCCCAAGTAGTTGGGACTACAGGTAATCTTTTGTTTTGTTTTGTTTTGTTTTATAGAGATGAGGTCTTGCTTGGTCTCAAACTCCTGGGCTCAAGCAATCCTCCTGCCTCAGCCTCCCAAAGTGTTGGGATTAAAGGCATGAGCTGTTATGCCTGGCCTCTCTGCTCGTTTTGAAAAGATAGCAGTACCATATTTCAATTCTGTTATCTTTTCATTGGATAAACAACCAGTTTTGGCTTTTCATAATAAGTTGACTGTGAGGTATTGATATTCTGTCTTATGAAGATTTTAGGGGAAAATGGAAAATGATAAATAATGTCACATCATTTGGGAGAGAATCTTAATCTTTGTAGTTCCTTAGTCCTTTCTCCTCCAATTTTCTTTTTGGTGTCTTAGGATTTGGCTACTTTATTTGAGGAACTACAGAGAGAAAAGAAACTGAAATCTCATCAGAAGTTATCTGAAACTTTGAAAAACCTACTTAATTGTGTATATAGATGCCCATCTTATATTGCAAAAGATTTGATGAAAGTACTTCAGGAAGTCAACAGTGAGGTATGTATAATTTAAGGAGATTGTACGTTCCATATGATGTTACTACAGAATTGCTGTAACTGCTCATATATGAGGAAGAAATTTGCAGAAAAAGAGGATATAGAAACACGTATTGATGAGTTTCTTCTCATTTTAATTAACCCTTTGCACTTGGAGACATCTTGTGGATTGCCTACCAGCAACTCAGCTGCACTTTTTTTATTTCTTTTTTTGAGTTGGAGTCTCGCTCTGTCGCCCACACTGGAGTGCAGTGGCCGCTCCCGGCCACCGCAGCCTCGACCTGCTGGGCTCCGGCGATCCTTCCGCCTCAGCCTTCCGGGTAACCGGAATTACAGGCATGCGCTACCACACCTGGCTGATTTTTTGATTTATTGTAGAGATGAGATCTCGCCAAGTTGCCCAGGCGGGTCTCGAACCCGCAGCCTCAGACAATCCACTCAGCTCAGCCTCCCAGGGTGCGAGATTACAGGCTGAGCCACCAAACCTGGCTAGCTGCACTTTTTTAATAGTGAAAAATGAATCACTTCATATTAAATAATATAGCATGGGAACCAGTTATTTTACTGTAATGATATTTGCCTTATAATGGAATTTTGGACACTGAGGAACTTATTTATGACCAAAAAAATCAAAATTTTATTTCTTACATTTTTCTAGCATGTGGTAACGTGTAAAACAGTCACCAACATGCATTGCAGGTTCATTGATACATGTTGTGTTGTATTGGTTTGTTTGACATCTTTCCCCTGCTGTTTTTCTATTTGAGCAGACAATGCAGTCTCATTGTCTTCATCTCACATTAATGATATGTAATTTATTGTCCAGTCTGTTGTTTGAAGAAGTTGTAGAAGAATGTGCTTGTGATTCCTGAAAACCACTTTTCGACTGATCGAACATCTCTCAGTATATATTCCATCTCTTTGTTTTTCCATGCAATGTGAACAGAAAGCTTCAAGGAAACATATATTTTTGAAAAATTTGCACTGGCATAAGTTTATTCTGTATAATCACCAGCAGTCTCTCTGTACTTCCTGAGGGGACATCCAAGTGGGTTGCTAGATTTACAATGTCCCCTCAGAGGGACCATCTGAGTGCAAAAGGTTAAAACTGTGTTGTCCCTGTGCAATCATTAACTTGGTTTTAATTGGCTCTAAAAGTCTCGTGGGGCTGCACTGCTGAAAGTACTGTTGGTTTGTGTCTGTTTTTCCATTGAAAATCTTCCACAAGGGAATATAGGTATTTAGATATAAAAGTCTGTGAAAATGCCAAAATTGTTTGCCTGTCTGTTAAATATATGTTTGTTCTCGTTCTCGTTGCTTTCATTATATTCTCAAGGAGGTTTGTGGTACAAAAGAGAGTGGTTATGAAACACTTGTTTATGTGATGGTATGTGCTGATCAGCAGAGAAAAATTTTCTTCATTCTGGTGTTCCTGTAATGCCAGGGTGCTTTATCGGTCTTAGACTGACTGCACACTCAGGGAACTAAAATGAGTAAAAGAAATGAAGACCATTTGATTATATTTTCCTGGTAGGAACAGATAGATCTCACTTATTAGCTGTAAGTTGTCCTTGGTATAATTTAAATTAGGAGTTGACAAGCTTCTTGTATAAAGGACCAGATAATACATATTTTTCTCTCTATGGGTCATGCAGTCTCTGTCGCAACTACTCATCTCTGCTGTTTTATCAGCAAAGCAGCCATAAACAGTGTGTAAACAAAAGAGCATGCTTGTATTTCAATAAAAACAGGTGGTTCTCTGAATTTGGCCTGCAAGCCATAATGGTCCCTGGTTTAGTTATTAGAGACTTCACATACAAAATTTATATTAATACTAATTATGCCAAGTTAGAAACATTGTTTGAGGGAAATACACAGTGTTTTAAGGAATTGTACATTTTATATTTATACTCTAAAATTTTAGTTTGTGTTTTCTGTTCTCAAAAAGTCTTGAGGGATGTTCACAAATTATTCCTGCTCATCTCTGAAGGGTTTAGCACTTTTGAGCATAGTGCATGAACTGTCAGAGAGTACCTGAGTGCCTTAATATGGATTAATAGCTGTCTCTGTGTCAAAAAAGTCATCACTATTGTTCCCCCCAGGCTTTTCCTTAATCTTCCAAAAGTGTATTTTTGGATGTCTTTGTAGAATGAGCAAAAACATATTAGTATAGATAACTATTTACTAATAAGTTTTCCAATCTTTAGATGGTGCTTTGTCAGCTGTTGCCTATGATTGAACAACTACTAGAAAAGGTCCAGAAGGAACCCACAGCTGTCCTGAAAGATGAAGCCATTGTTTTACATTTTACTCTGGGAAAATATAATGAATATTCGGCTTCCCTTTTACATAAGAACCCAAAAAGTCTAGATATATTTATAAAAGCTGTGCACACAACAAAGGAACTTTACGCAGGAATGCCAACCATTCAAATCACAGCCCTTGAAAAGGTTAGTGACTTCTTTCAGAAGCTAGAGCCTATTCAAACATTTAAAAATCTATAATATTTTCTTTGGAAGATACAGTTATTGGTAGACTGGGCATGTTTAAAGAAATGAGAGGCCGGTTACAGTGGCTCTTGCCTGTAATCCCAGCACTTTGGGAGGCAGAGGCAAGAGGAGTGTCTGAGCCCAGGGGTTCGAGACCAGTCTGGGCAACTTGGTGAAACCTCTTCTCTACAATAAATCAAAAAATTAGCTGAGTGTAGCTCATGCCTGTAGTTCCAGCTACTTGGAAGACTGAGGCAGAAGGATGACCTGAGCACAGAAGGTCGAGGCTGCGATGGTCGTGAGAGTGCCACTGCACTCCAGCGTGGGCGACGGAGTGAGACTCCAACTCAAAAGAAAAAAAAGATATATTTGACCCATTTTACAAAACTGTTGTACATGGGTCATTAAAAAAAATTGCTCTTTAATTGACAAAATATAATAGGAAGCAATTTCATAGTGAGAGAATGATACAAAAATTATTTTTGGAGTTAAAGCTTGTTCATTTAATTCAGTTGTCTTTTTTCTGCACCTTCTAGATTACAAAACCATTTTTTGCAGCTGTATCAGGTGAAAACGTTCAGCAGAAGCTTTTACACATGTTGTTTGATTTATTAGTAAACTGTAAAAACTCACGTTGTGCTCAGACTGTTAGCAGCATCTTTAAAGGGGTAAGTTGCAGACTTCCTTTGTTTTGTTTATTAATGTTTAGTGTCTTCCAAGGAACATGAGGTTTAAGTGTCCTGCATTTTATAGTGCTTCTAAGAGGTCATGTGTTACATTAATGAGCATCATAGAAAAGTAGGTTATAGAGAGACATATAGAATTTATAGTTTTAACCGGTGGGATGTGTGTGCATGTGTGTATATTGTTTGGATCTTGCTTGTATTAGGTGACCTCTACCTGTTTTTATGCAAGGGATAGGAATGAATGAGTGGCTTTATAATGAACTGGGTGAGAAATGATTCTGCTTAAACAGTTGTTTAGTGATAGAATGGAGAGTCTGCTTTTTTAGTTTTATATGTATATTGAAACTTTTGTTGTGATGATGGTGGTGTTTTTTAGGAAAACACTTTCGCAAAAATATAGAATAATATAGTGAAGTCCAGATTCAGCAGTTTTTGGGATTTTGATGTAATTTTTTTTCTTTTTCTTTGCTGAAGTATTTAAAAGTAAATCTCAAAACATGTGCTTTTTATTCCTAGATGCTTTAGTGTGCATATTTTATTTATTTTTCATTTATTTATTTATTTATTTATTTTTGAGGCAGAGTCTCCCTCTGTCTCCCAGGCTGGAGTGACAATGGCCCACTCACAGCCACTCAGTGTCGACCTGCTGGGCTCAGGCGTTTCTTCCGCCTCAGCCTTCCAAGTAGCTAGAACAACAGGCACGCACTACCCGGCTAATATTTTGATTTATTGTAGAGACGAGGTCTCACCAAGTTGCCTAGGCTGGTCTCGAACCCCGGGGCTAGTCAGTCCTCTTGCCTCAACCTCCCAAAGTGCTGGGATGACAGGCTTGTTCCACTGTGCCCAGCCAAGTATGCATATTTTTAAAAATGGACGTTTCCTTATATGACTACAATGCATTAGCCCACTTAAAAAAAATTAACAATAATTCATCAAATACCCAGTTCATAATCATATTTCCATGGTTGTCTCAAAAGTACTTTTTATAGTTTTCTTTGAATCAGAATCCAAATACTTAGTTGTGATGTTAGAACCTTTGGAGAAAATGATTTTTGGATCCTACCCCATATCCAAGTAATTTCTGAGAGTGCAAATATCTGGTTTAGCACTTGGAACGAATTGGTGTGACTGATTCTTTATTGAGTTACTAGTTTTCTACTCTGAGGGATGAACATGGAATTGAATGACTGTGGGCTGGAGAAATTATACCATATCACGGCAAGCCCAGGGCTATAACTTGAGACCCAAGACAAACCACATCGAAAGCAGTGCCTGGCAAAATTTCCCTTTTCAGTTAAAATGGAAGTCCGAGTCGACTTGATGCTGCCTGTGCTAGACTGGTTTTGGCTGACATCTTTCCCGGTTTACCTTGCTTCTCGTTCTGGTTTTTTAAGAGGTCACTGATAAGGCAGGAGCATCAGATGATGGGAAGACGCAGATGCATATCTAGAAATTTGTTCTTTCCTCTTAGTTGAGTAAACCACTCTTATGGGATAATGACTGGGTTTAATGTTAGCATTTTTGAAGAAATACAGGATGAAATCGGAATCACAAAGATAACACATACATAGGTAGCAGTCTTTGAGTATAATGCTAATTAAGTGCTAGTTGAATTGAGCTAAGATTCAGACCAGAAGACAGCTTCTTAAAGCATTTAAAGGATTATTAAAAGGAAAATGTTACAATCCAGATTCCTCTGACTTCCATCTCAGTAGACAGTGAACTGACTATAGGGCATATGAGATGTTTGCTAGACATGCCATATCAGCTAGAGATAAGATTGGCCCTAAGTGTCAGGCAGCTATACTTTGCACTATAAAAATTATTTTGATTACCAAAATATACTCTATTATGCTTTTATATGAAACATTTTCTTGTAGTTTGTAACAACAAATACCATATGATGAAATAAGAATGTACTAATATGGCTAGATTTCCAAGCTATACTAACAAATCAAGGTACAGAGCAGTTGTACAGTATGCTCTTATTTATGTTTTTAAAAGAGTCTTTATGCAGCTGTTGGTATATGGAAATTTTTCAAAAGGATACATAAGAAATTACCAGTGGTGTTTGCTTCTGGGGATTGGGCTAGGCTATAGATTGGTGTGGGACATCAGAGTGGACATAAATACTTTCATTGTTTCTCTTTTAATCAATGTTTATTTCTCTAATTTTACCTTGATGAATTATGCCATCAGTCATTCTTCCTTCAACATTTCAGATTTCCATTAATGCTGAGCAAGTCAGAATAGAACTGGAGCCACCAGATAAAGCTAAATCTTTGGGCACAATTCAGCAAACAAGAAGACAAAAGATGCAGGAGAAGTAAGAACTACAAATGCATTGAAAACGTGCTGTTGTTCCCCTGGCTCTGAATATTATAAAACATTGAGTTTTTTTGATACCCATCAATTTGGCTTAATTGAGTACAGTAGTTTTTACTTAGCAAGGATAGTGTTTGCTCTTCCAACTTTTTGTCTTCTCCATTTTCCAGAAAATCACAAGATCTAGAATCTGTTCAGGAAGTTGGAGGTTCCTACTGGCAAAGAGTAACCCTCATCCTAGAATTACTGCAACACAAAAAGAAACTCAAAAGTCCTCAGCTACTGATGCCAACTCTTTTTAACCTGCTGTCAAGGTAATGGCACTTGGCTTTGATCTTTGAGAGAATATGATTCTAATTCTTGCCCATCTTACTTTATTTAACATTCTTTTTTCAACATACTCTTCTCTTGTTTAGATAGTCTGTAAAATAAAGCAAGTACTTTAGTTGCAAGATTAAAAGAATGGTTTTAGGTACTCATTGCCAGTACCCCAAACTAACCTTTGTCATGTACTTTGTAGTAAATGACCACTCACTGTGCAGTCTACTTTCTTTCTGAACTTTCAGTGTCATTCCCAGGTTATCATTACTTGTATTTAAAGGTGTAGTGTGGCCCCTGCTATATTTTTTACATATAAATTATTAGATAAACAGCTGTAGAGTATGCCACTGAATGTGGAGTGTGCTTTCAAGTGAAAAGACAACTATTCTCAGGGTTGTTCTCTAAGATTCCAAATAGGTTAATAGAAAGTACAGTAAAGAGGAGAGGCAATGTGACATGAGCACCTGTCTATAGGAGAAAAAAATTAGAATTAGAAATCTTATATCTTGTTATAGACTTTATATTTAATGATAGTATTTTAGTTATTCCTTATTTAATATGAGTTCTGGACAATGGTCATTAATGCAACAATGAATCATACAACTTTTACACTTCTCATCATTTCTTTTCTGGGTATCCTGAAGATCTTTAGAACCTTCGCCATCAGAGCAGGGAAATATGGAATACACCAAGCAATTAATTCTTAGTTGTCTGCTCAGCATCTGTCAAAAACTCTCTCCAGATGGTGGCAAAATATCCAAAGGTATGTACCTGTTGGAAGGAAAGAGTAGAAAGATGGTCTCCGTTGAATGTGAATGTACCTGCCACTTAGGTTTGTTTCCTTTCTCACCACTGTAGATGTTCTGGATGAGGAGAAGTTCAATGTGGAATTGATAGTTCAGTGTATTCGCCTTTCAGAGATGCCTCAAACCCATCATCATGCCCTTTTACTTTTGGGTACTGTTGCTGGAATATTTCCGGTAGGTGTTAATGATTTAAGACTTTAGCAGATATTTTTCTCTGTGGAAATGCTTAAATTCACTGGGCTTTGGAAGCTCCCAGCATTGATGGGACTTTTAGCCCTGCTCCTTAATAGCAGGGACATTGTGAGCCAGTTGGTCTTGCTAAGCTTTAGTTCCCATTTCTGTACAGTAGAAATAATGGTAACCTTCATAGGATTGTTGTGAGAATTCGGTTGGATAATTTGTGGTTAGCACATAACACAGTACCTGTCACAATGTAACTGTCCAGTAAGAGTATTGGTGTTATTTGGAAAAGTTTAATATCCCATTAATGCTCAAATAGTCCTCTAAACAGCTTGTAACCAGTGACTTAAAAAAATTAATTGAGCCAGGCTTGGTGGCTCAGCCTGTAATCCCATGCTTGGGGAGGCTGAGGTGAGTGGATTGCCTGAGCCCGCGGGTTCAAGACCTGCCTGGGCAACTTGGCGAGACCTCATCTCTACAATAAATCAAAAAAATTAGCCAGGCATGGTAGCACACGCCTGTAGTTCTAGCTACTGGAAGGCTGGGGCAGAAGGATCGCCGGAGCCCAGCAGGTCGAGGCTGCAGTGGCCCGGAGTAGCCACTGTACTCCAGTCTGGGTGACAGAGTAAGACTCCAACTCAAAGAAAAAAAAAATTTAATTGATTGCAAACTACCTCATTTATAGAATCATGTCCCTTATATGAAATAAATCATTTAAAAATTTTACCCAAATTGATACCCATCAATTTGGTATAATTGGTACAGTAGTACCTGAGATTGAAACCATTTTCATATGGAGGATTTAGGTCAAAGGTTCCCAACCTGGGATTCTCCATGATCTAGATGGTCTTAATCTACTGAGATCATGTGCAAGATTTTATGTTTTATGGAATTTTTTTTTCTTAAAGTAGAATTTATAGCTCTCACAAGGTTGATAATCTAGAAACAATTAAGTATCATTGATAGTTTTCCTTTCCTTTTTTTTTTTTTTTTGAGTTGGAGTCTCACTCTGTTGCCCAGACTGGAGTGCAGTGACCACTCCCAGCCACACCGCAGCCTCGACCAGCTGGGCTCCAGCGATCCTTCCGCCTCAGCCTTCCAAGTAGCTGGAACTACAGGCGCACACTACAATGCCCAGCTAATTTTTTATTTATTGTAGAGATGAGGTCTTGCCAAGTTGCCCAGGCAGGTCTCTAACCCACGGGCTCAGGCAATTCACTCACTTCAGCCTCCCAAAGGCGCGGGATTACAGGCTGAGCCACCAAGCCCGGCTTACAGTGCATTCTTAAAGTTGCATAATCCTCCCATGATCTACTTACTAACATTTTCATTTCCCCATAAGAAACCCCATATCTATTAGCGCTCATTCCTCCTTACCCCCACTCCCTCACCACCACCACCTTACCTCTAGCCACCAGTAGTCTACTTTGTATCTCTATTGCTTTGCCTATTTGGGGTATTTCATGTAAATGGAATTATGTAAATTTGGCCATCTGTGTATGCCTTTTTTCACTTAGCATAATGTTTTTGAGGTTATCCGTGTTGAAACTTGAACCATTTTTTTTTTTAATGGCTGAATATTCCATTATATGTATATACCACATTTTGTTTATCTGATAATCAGTTGATAACATTTAGGTTGTTTCTACTTTGGGGCTATTATTAATTAAACTGCTATGAACATTCGTATATAAGGTTTTGTGTGGGCATGTTTTCATTTCTCTGGGGTATATATACTAAAGAGTGGAATTGCTGGGTCTTATGGTAACTCTGTATTTAACTTTTTGATTAACTTGCCAAATGATTTTCCAAAGTGACTGTACCATTTTGCTCCACCAGCAGTCTGTGAGGATTCCGGTTTCTTCACATCCTTGCTAATACTTCTGATTATCTTTTTATTATAGCCATTCTAGTGGGTGTGAAGTGGGATCTTGTGATTTGGATTTTTTAATTACCTAAAGACTAATGATGTTGAGCATTTTTTCATATGCTTGTATGCTTTTCATATGATTTCATATACTTTCACCATATGTGGTTTTTTCTTTTTTTTGAGAAATGTCTTTTCAGATCCTTTCCCACTTTTAAACTGAGTTATTTCTCTTTTGGTGAGTTGTAATGAATCATTGACATTTGATGTGTTTGAAATAGAGAATGTTGATTACTGTGTCTTCTTTTAGGATAAAGTGCTACACAATATTATGTCTATTTTTACATTTATGGGAGCCAATGTCATGCGCCTAGATGATACTTACAGTTTTCAAGTTATTAATAAGACTGTGAAAATGGTTATTCCAGCACTCATTCAGGTAAGCTATCTTTTATACCATCATTAGTATTTTTTTTTTACAATTTTGCATATAAATGGCATTAAAAGCCTTTTTGAAATGCTTAGGTACTTATACCTCTTCCATCTTAGAACAGAGAAGCTAAGAAGCAGTTTTGGAAAAATGTATTTCCCAAGAATATGAACAAACATGATTAGCTGGTTTTGTTGTGCATGAGGATGTAGCTGTAAAAGTCTCAATGTCGTTCTAACTGGGTGAATTTATATCTTACTATTTCAGGACATCGCATCAGTTTGATAATACTCTTGTAGGTTGATTGACGATAGAACTTTTAGAACTACTGTGGCAGATGTGTTAACATGTAATTGCAGCGAATTTTTACCAAGCATTCTTTAAGAGCTAAGTACCCAGAGAGAGAGAGAGATAAGCAAGGTGTTATCTCTACCAGATAGGAATGAACAGTCTGAAAGTAGGAAAAGTTTCCTCAAAGATGAAAGCACTTGGTTATTTGCTTGACTTTTCTGTTTACTTCCACTTGTTAGCTAATGTCATTTCTCATGCTATAACCCATTCCAAAGATAACTATATTTGGCAGCTTCTCCTTTCAGTCTTGGTGTTAGATTGGTGTTCTCAGTGTCCAACAAGTTGGCAAGTACTGGGTATACATATAAACAGAAAATGACGGTATGCATTAATATGATAGGTGCCAGTTGAATAAATAAATGTTGAAGTGTTCAGAACAGGGAAGAGTCCATATGGGCCAGGGTGAGCAGAAAGTTTCATAAGAAATAAAAGTTGAATTGGTGTGAAAGAACAGGATGTGCTCAGTGAAATTGCAGAGCCAATGGCATGAGAAAAGTCATGACCTAGGAATGCACACAGTGTGTTTAAAGAATATTTTATAGACTGATTTGATGAAGAGCAGAGGGTTGAACCAGTTAGGTGCTGGCTTATTAATTCCTTCAAATGTGTGTTTACTCTATCATTCACTCAAAACGATATTTTGATTACCAGTACCAAAGTAAAACAGGTCAGACCTTAATCTGAAAGTAGGAGGTAGTTGTTGGCCTTTTCTGTTCTGCTTATCTAGATGATACCCATTCTCCTCAAGACACAACCCAAGTCCTGTGTGATTTGTGCAGACTTCCCAGACAGCCTAAGCAGACTTGCCATTGGTGTAACATATTTGGCATCTGCCGTTACTGCTTCCTATTATCTTTTCACATGTGTATCTTGTTTCATACAAATTACAAATCTCGTTGGGGTAGGGTTTACATCTTACACTTTGTATTCTCCTCGGGGCTAAATATCACCTGGGACATGGCAGGTACTCATTGAACATTTATGGTTAGATTATTAAAATTCTTTTGATAATATTTGTGGGTCCATCTGAAAACTTATCTAGTCCACTTAATGCTCACTGTTTTTGCTTGCTTTTCTGCAGTCTGATAGTGGAGACTCTATGGAAATTACAAGAAACGTTGAAGAAATCGTAGTAAAAATCATTAATGTATTTGTGGACGCGCTGCCCCACGTTCCAGAGCACAGGCGCCTGCCCATCCTTGTTCAACTTGTTGACACACTGGGTGCAGAAAAGTTCCTCTGGGTTCTCCTCGTTTTGCTTTTTGAACAGTACGTCACAAAAACAGTGCTGGTGGCTGCCAGTGGAGAGAAGGTCAGAACGTAGGGTGGGGTGATAAGGAAAATGGTGATGTTTCACACAGATTTTGTGATATTGTCCAGCCTGAGCATGGGGCTACTGATACTTAATGTGTGTTGTTTAACACTGCTTGCTCAGAACCTTTCTCAAAAATATTTTTGGCATTTTCAAAATTGCTGTCAGGACCTGTGGCACTCTGAATATCTTCAGCTGCAGCAAAATGTCTTCTGGGGGCAATTTGACTATTCTAAGAAACAGATATGGTGCCATGATGGTTGGTTTTGTTTCACGCCCAACAGAGTACAGCTGTAAAGTAATGAAACAGTGTCTCTTGAAAGCAGTTTTGAAGGCTTTTTGTGGGGAAGTGGAGGAGCATCCATGTTCCCAGAATCAGGAGAATACGGATATGGGTTATTGTTTGGTAAAGCCCAATTTGTATAGATCAGGACAGTTACTTAAATGACTTCTTAGACTTGGGATCTGAGAACAGATCTAGACCTACTCTAAGTAAAGTAGTATATTCAGTTCTGCTAGAAATCATAATGCAGGTTGTCCTGGAATTATGCCTTCACAATTCTAAAGAGATGGGCTTTCTTACAGAAGGAGCTCACAGTCATCTGATGGTGACCATAAGGAACAATATGTAATGACTTTGCATGCTGATGAATATTTTTTAAATATGTTCTCTTACTTGTATGTATTAATTAACTTTTGATGGGTATAGGTGTGTTACCTTTTCCTCTTTTTTCTATATAGGATGCTATTTTAGAGGCAGACACTGAATTTTGGATTTCAGTCTGTTGTGAATTTAGTGTCCAGCATCAGATACAAAGTTTGATGAATATCCTCCAGTATTTAATAAAGCTGCCGGAGGAAAAAGAAGGTAAACATAAATAAGGGGTTATTTATTGTTTAATCTAAAAGCTTAAGAGAAGCAGAAGAGAATGCAGGTTATCCTTATTCCATACTTAGAGGAGTTTTTAAAAAGCAAATGAGTAACTTTTAATTTGAGTATATGATTGCATATTGTTGACCGTATGCAGAACAGTCAGTAGGAATTCTACTGGCCATCCCTTACACATTATCCTTTATACCTCTGTGCCTTGTGCTGATGTCTTGGCTGTGAAATGTTGCCAGTGTCCAGGATAAACTGTGTTAACTGACAGTTAAGTTAGCTGAACATTATTAGCTGTCTCTATGTTTCCCATTTTAATCTCTGAAGACATTTTCAATAAAAGAAAAAAAATAGGTACCACAGCAGTGGTAACAAAATATTTAAATTGTACCCTATAGCAGAGTCTTGAAGAAATTCCCCTAATCACAGCACCATGGAGACTGTGGTAAGAACGGGTTGATAAAGCCAGGCATGATGGCATGTACCTATGATCCCAGCTAATCAAGAGACTGAGGCAGGAGAATCGCTTGAGCCCAGCTTGGGCAAACGCCATGAAACCTTGTCTCTAAAAATTTTTTCTTAATTAAAAAAAGAAATGATTGATGTGTTGAAAGTTTTGAGTTCTCTACTCTTTGAAGCAGAATAACAGGACACATTAGAAAGAAGGTACAAAGAACTACGGTGAATACCTGTGTCATCCTGCAGTTGGCTCAGGTTTCGCAGGTACAGACTAGGTAGGGTGGTGCCTGGAGAACTGTATGTGGTGACATAGTTAAGGAAGAGTCTTCACAACACATCATTCTCTAGGACAGTGGTTTTTAAAAGTGACCTCCCATGGACCTCCAACCACCTTGCTGCTGACCCTATTTATATTAAATACATCAGATTTTTCACTAACTTAGACGAGGAGAAACTGGGTGTAATAATTGATTAACAAATTTGTCTCTGAAAATTATATGCCATTGACCATTTGTGCTTTAAAAAATTAGATCTGAATCTATGTTTAGGATTCAGGTTGAAAGTGAGTAAGGCTACTTGTTTTGTTGCTGTGTTTCAGAAACCATTCCCAAAACAGTATCTAATATAAGCGAGTCACAAGAAGAGATGCTGCAGATTTTTAATATAGGCACTCACACCAGCAAACAGCTGCGGCATTTTAAGTTTTTGTCGGTGTCATTCATGTCTCAGCTTCTGGCTTCCAATAATTTTCTCAAAAAGGTAATGTGCTTTTTAAATGTGTTTTTGATAAAAATGATTCTGCTTTTTCTAAAGGAACTGTATTTTAAACTAGTAAAAATGGTTTGGTAACAACATCTCATGAAAAATTGAGGCATGCCTTTAAAAGTAATTGAAAAAAATAGTACACTTTACTGTGAAACTTTTTGGCATGATCTACTAAGGTTGAACATAATATAAATGTTATGACTCAGTGGTTTCATTTTTAAGTGGTATATACCCAACAGAAGTGTATGAACATATGCACCAAAAAAAAATCTGCAAGAATGTTTATAATAGCATTATTTGTGGTAGTGCAAACCTGATAACAACTTAAGTGTTTGTCAGCTGAGTGGATACATTGCAGTAGTCATAAATGAACATGTTAATATTATTTGAGAAATTCGTTGTCTGATGAATTTCTCAAACAATATTGAAAGAATCCAGAGACGAAATAATGCATACTGTCATTCCAGTTACATAAAGTTCAAAAACAAGCAAGACAAATCTTTGGTTTGAAAAGTCAGGACATTACTTATCTTTGGGGAGGAGGGAACAGGCAGTAATGAGGGATGAGAAGGGGAGGGATTCTGGGGTGTTGATATGTTCATTCTTTATCTGACTATAGCGAGCTCTGCATATATGATGCGTGTGCTTTTCTGTTTGTTTATTAAACTTCAGTTTAAACAATGAGAGAGTAGGAGGGAAAAACAGAAGCAATGAGAGGAAAAGAAAGAAAGGAATATCATGATCAGGAATACAAAAATAGTTTAACATGAGAGCATCTATTAAAGCACTATAATGCATGAATCAAGAGGAGAAGACGTGATTACTGTAAATTTTAGAGAAATCAGTAGATTCAGTACTTTCATTCATGAATTAAGAAAAAAATCCTCTTAACAATTAAGGATAGATAGAAATTACTTTGGCCTTTTATTTTTATTTTTTTATTTTTTGAGTTGGAGTCTCACTCTGTCACCCAGACTGGAGTGCAGTGGCCGCTCCCGGCCACCGCAGCCTCGACCTGCTGGGCTCCGGAGATCCTTCCGCCTCAGCCTTGCAAGTAGCCGGAATTACAGAGATGCGCTACCACACCCGGCTGATTTTTTGATATATTGCAGAGATGAGGTCTCGCTCGAACCTGTGGGCTCAAGCAATCCACTCACCTCAGCCTCCCAAAGGCACAGGATTACAGGCTGAGCCACCGAGCCCAGCTTACTTTGGCCTTTTAAAGGTATCTATCAGAAGTTTGTTTGTAGCATACCTCATATGAAACATTAATGGTATGGCTGCTGAGTCAGGAGCAAGAATACCTTCTGTCATTGTTTCTGTTCAGAAAGAATTGAAGTATGAGAATCAGGGAAAAGGAGAATCAACAAATAGTTAGAATGAATAATTAGTTCAGCAAGCTTACTTGATTGAAATCACTGTAGACACTGCCTAGAGATCAGTGTAGTGATCTGCATCAAGCAAGCTGGCTGAACTAATTATGGTCTTATACACCATCATATATTACTATCGGTGTAATTAGAAAATCGACTAGAAAAAAGGTTCCATATACAATAAAAGCATAAACTTATAAGGTACTGAGAATAAGCCTAACAGAAGCATGTGCGAGAATATTGTGGTCGAATTTCCAAGACGTTAAAGGATTCACAGGAAGACTGGGAGAAATGGAAAGAAGCACTGTGTTCCTGCCGAGGAAGACTCACTGTTTAAAGACGTCAGTTCTTCCCAGGTTAATCTAGAAGTTGAATGCACTTCTTCAATTACATCTTTTTAAAAAGTAATACGAGTTGGTACTGCAATGCAAGAGGCCGAGGACAGAGGTGGTGGAAGGGTAATTAGATGAATCTATGTAACTGAACAGGAAGCCCAGAAACACACTAAGGCGTGGGTAAGAAGGGTGGCAATGGCAGGTGGCTCTGCAAAGAAGTGGGGAAAGAGGTGGCCAAGTATTGGCCCTGGCACAATTTGTTTTCCATCTGAAGAAGAGTCTGATCTCACACCAGATACAAAAGACAGTTTCGGTAGAGTAAAAGCTTCAGTGTGAGAGCAACACTTAAAACTTTTCGAAGAAAATCAAGAATGTTATTGTGACCAGAGGATACAATAATTTGTTTAAAGTTCTGGTTCAGTAAAAACTTGCCTAGATGCTCAAGAGACATAAAACTGTTCTTTAACATTATTGGTAAAAGGGACAAAAAGTGGACATAAACAGAAGCAAATGGATAAATAAGTTGTATCTTAGAGGACTATCACATGTAGTTAAAATGAATGAACTAGAACATTGTAAATCACCATGCATAGATTTCAGAAATACATGTTACCAGAAAAACATGTTGTCCAATGATATGCACTGTTTGAAAACATTTAATAGCAAACTCAGGATGGTGTTGTCTTTGTGGGACCTGGGATCGTGGGAGGATAGGACAGGGAGTAGTATATGGAGATTCCAACTGTATCTGTAATGTTTAACTTCTTAACAAATGCTGTATGCACTAACAAGATCGCATTGCATAGTATTAGGTGGTGGGTAACTGAGTTGTTGATTACTATGTTTTTCTGAATCTTTGTAGTACTTTACAGATACTACCAATAGAATGTAATTAAAATAAATTAAGAGAAAAAGAGTTACTTTTGTATAATGAGAATGATCTGAACCTAATTAAATTATAATGTCAGAAAACAATTGGTGTGGGAGATTTGGGTGAATAGTCTGTGTTTCATGAAACCAACTTCAAATGATTTTTGTCCATTTCCATACTGTCCTAATGATGTCTTCTTTAAAAATTAGGTAGTTGAAAGTGGTGGTCCTCAGGTTTTAAAAGGCCTTGAAGAGAGGTATGTTTACTTTTCTTTTTTTACTTTTTGTTAGGAAATTATTTCAAACTTAGAAAAACTAGAAGACTAGTACACAAAACTCTTAAATACCCTTTACAACTAGGTTTGCCAGTTGTTAATACTTTTTGCCACATTTGCTTTATCATGCTTCCTATGAAGCAAGCAAGAACAAATACCCAACTGTTATAACTCTGGTGTGGACTTGAACTTGGATTGACCTTCAAAGTAGTTTCATATTCCTCAGCAAAATAAAAGTGACCGAGACAACAACAAAGATACCTGGTTATCAGATGCTTGGTTTAAACATTTCGGGGAAAACAATACTTGGTGATGAGGAAATGACATACGTCTTTAAACTAGATATGGAGACAACAAGGGTACCTGTATAATGAACATTTATTTACATAACCCTGAATTGTAACCCACATATTTAAAATAAAAAAATTAATACAAATAAAAATGGAAAAACAACAACAAAAACTAGATATGGAGAAAATGTAATATAAAACCAATTACCGAAAACCTTCAACTTAAAAATACAGCTTGAAAATGGAACTGCAGTTACCATTTATTAAAAACATATGGTGTGGTGTTTGTTTTTAAGGGGCTGGTGGGGCACGAGAGTTAGATGTAAACGACTTTGTGCTGTAGTGTCTCTTGCTGTACCGTAATTCATGTTTAAATGAATTTGATGGATGAAAGAAACATTTTCTACTTACATGTTTTTCTCTGAACCATTTAAAAGCAAGTTGTATACACTACATATGCCTCTAAGAATGAAATATTCTTATAGAACCACAGTACATTTAACAGACTCAGAAAAGTGACAATTGATGCAATAATTTACTGTTCATGTTCCAGTCCCCCAAATTATCACAACAGTGTCCTTTATATCACACTTTTTCTTTTCTGGGTCACGATCCTTTCAGGATTGTGTGTTATATTTAGTTAGCATGTCGGTTTAGTGTCTTTTTAGTCTGCATGGGCTCATGAATTCTTACTTTATTCAGTGGATTGTATGTATTTGGGTACAGAAATTCTTGCCCTTAACTACCATGGCCTGGCTGTATACCTCCTTCCCAGAAGCAAGGCCTGCCCTGTCCACTTGAAAGTGCCTGCCCTGGCCGGACTCAGTGACTCACCCTATAATCCCAGCACTTTGGGATGCCGAGGTGAATGGATTGCCTGAGCCTGGGAGTTTGAGACCAGCCCAGGCAACTTGGCGAAACCTCGTCTCTACAGTCAAAAATTAGCCGGGTTGGTAGCACACACCTATAGTTCCAGCAACTTGGAAGGCTGAGGAGGAAGGATCGCCAGAGCCCAGCGAATCGACGCTGGGGTGGCTGTGAGTGTACCACTGCACTCCAGCCTGGGTGACAGAGTAAGACTCCAACTCAAAAAATAATAATAATAATGCCTGCCCTCTGCTAGTATTCTGAGCAGCCAAGCTCATTCCTGGGCCTGGCTTTAAGCTGTGCGTAAGATTTTTCACCTTGAGGGATGATTTTTATCTATGCCCTTCACTCCCCTCCTCTGCTCTGCAGTGTTGAATTCTGTCTCTGCTCTCCCCTCAAGTTCCCTCCTCAGGCTGGCAGCAGTCTGGAGAGCTCCAGTGATAGTTGTGTTGGAATTTTTGTTGTGTACTTTTCTAATTACAGGTTATTTGAAGTTTGTAGTCTTCTCCATCACCTAGTAATGTTCAGCACCAACAAAGCCTTAGTCAGGACTATCCTCGAAGAGGTACCTGTTTACTTATTGGTGATCTTTCTTTCCTTTTCTTTTTTTTTTTTTTTTTTTTTTTTGAGTTAGAGTCTCACTCCATCTCCCAGGCTGGAGTACAGTAGCACACTTACGGCCACCCCAGGGTTGACCTATTGGGCTCCAGCGATCCTCAGCCTTCCAAGTAGCCAGAACTACAGTCACGTGCTACCATGCCCCGCTAATTTTTTTTTCTTCATCGTAGAGACAAGGTCTCACCAAGTTACCTGGACTGGTCTCAAACCTGCGGGCTAAGGCAGTCCACTCACCTCGGCCTCCCAAAGTGCTGGGATTACAAGCTGAGCCACCAAGCCCGGCCAGTGTTATTTCTCTATGGTGACAATCCCTCTTTTTGTTGTTGTTTTTAAAATAATTTTAAAGATGTGGGGTGCAATTCAGATTCAGGTATACAAGTAGTCATCGTATAGGTAAAGTTTGGGCCTCCCTTTGGTTCCCACCTCACCTGGCTTGGACAATCCCTCCTTTTCTTTCCACGTAGTTTTTGAAATAATTTTGTACAAAATTATGTAATTGGTCTTTCTACTTGAAACATTTAGCATGGGATAGATACGAGTGAATTCTTTAAGTGCCTTCAGCGACTGTTTGTTGAGTGAGTCTCTGTGTTTTAGGTTGCTAGAAACAGTTCTCGGATATATTAATGCTGTAGCACAGTCCGTGGAAAAAAATGCAGACAAACTAACTGTGAAGTTTTGGCGAGCACTCCTTAGCAAAGCTTACGACATGTTAGATAAGGTAGGGTTCATTTCTCCCCATAATTATTGTGATTTCTTACTGGGTTTTTTTTGTTGTTGTTGTTGTTCATTGTGAAATTACTTGAAGTTTTACTTTAAGAATAAACTTAGCAACATCTTATAATAAAGCTCAGATTTTTCTTGGAGAAGAAGCTCTTCATGAAATAAATTTGTCCAGAAAAATTTTGTTTCCCTATCACTTACAAGAAGTTGTGCCTTAAATGTTTTAAATATTCAGTCATGTAATATAGAATGTTCTACTTTATTCAAGTGGAATAAAATAAAAATATTAAATATAATAGATGTATATCACTGGCCTTGAAACTAGGATCACTCTTCAAATCTAGCTAAATTATTTAGCTCCATCCTTGAAACTGCTAACATTTTTTATTTTGTTTAGTAATGTGTAGTTAGTACTACCTACGTGAAAGGTTATTATAAGAAATAAGAAAATGTGTATGAAGATGCTTGGTGCCCAGAAGGGTGCGGTGGACAGCAGTCTATCTTAACTGGAGCTGATCTGCTTTTCTTTTTCTTTTCATGTTAAATGTTAAACTTCTTTATAGGTCAATGCCTTGCTGCCCACAGAAACATTCATCCCTGTGATTAGAGGGCTGGTGGGCCATCCCCTGCCATCTGTGCGCCGGAAAGCATTGGATCTGTTGAACAACAAGCTCCAGCAGAACGCATCCTGGAGTAAGAAAATTGTAAGTGAAGACCAGATAACAGTTAGTGTTCACTGTCCTTAATTTATCAAAGAGCTACATTTAACTCCCTTAATTTTCTCTAATGGCACAATTTAAAATTAAAGCAACAGCCGGCGCTTGGTGGCTCAGCCTGTAATCCCGCGCCTTTGGGAGGCTGAGGTGAGTGGATTGCCTGAGCCTGTAGGTTCGAGACCCGCCCGGGCAACTTGGCGAGACCTCGTCTCTACAATAAATCAAAAAATCAGCCAGGCATAGTAGCGCATGCTTGTAATTCCGGCTACTCGGAAGGCTGAGGTGGAAGGATCGCTGGAACCCAGCAGGTTGAAGCTGCGGTGGCCGGGGGCGGCCACTGCACTCCAGTCTGGGTGACAGAGTGAGACTCCAACTCAAAAAAATAAAATAAAATTGAAGCACGTTGTTAGTATCTAAATATAATGCCATTGTGTGTGTGCGCGCTTAAAAATGTGATGTTAATTCTAATGGGAGTATATATTTGTTGGAAGAGCTCTTAGAATGGAATTTTCAACCTAACGGGAATTCTTACTTAATATGGATCATAATTGCCTTCGTTTTAGCAAAATTCTAACCCCCTTTTACTTCAGACCAGGAGGGTGCTTTGTATATATTAAAAACTGGTCAGCAGGAACATGCGTGTGCCGAGCAGTAAATAAAGCAGATGTCTGATTTCCATTTGGACAGTCTCAAACCGTGACCATGGAAAAATGGACTCGCATTTTTTCCAGATTTAATTGTTTGGGGATTCTGACTGTCCTCTTCAGGTTCACCGTTTCCTAAAACTGGTTCCAGACCTTTTGGCCATTGTGCAGCGTAAGAAAAAAGAGGGAGAAGAACAAGCAATAAATAGACAGACAGCTCTGTATACCCTAAAGCTTTTGTGCAAGAATTTTGGTGCAGAAAATCCAGAGTCTTTTGTCCCAGTGTTGAACACTGCAGTGAAATTGATTGTTCCGGATCGAAAGGAAGAGAAGAATGTCTTGGGAAGTGCCCTACTTTGCATAGCAGAAGTGACCTCCACCCTGGAAGCAATGGCCATCCCCCAGCTTCCCAGGTATGCTGCTGGAGATTTGGAGCAGACATCACAGTCTGTCACAGACTTGAGAATAATACCTCAGTGACATTTTTTTTTTTTTTTTTGCTTCTGAGAAGTTACATAAAGTTAGATTTGTTAGCAAATTGCTCTTCAGACTGGAACATAATGTGCCCATGTATCTTCAGGTGCAGTTTTGTGATGCTAATTGTCCTAAGTCTTCCTTCCCTTTGTCTCGCTATAATTGCAAAGCAGCGGGTATGGGTAATGCTCCTTGATAGACAGGATCACCCCTGTTGGGCAAGGCCAGAGCAGCCTTACACTGCCGCACTGGAGGGGTAGGTGTTCCTGGCTCCATCCTCCATCCTTGGCTGCTCCAGTTACCCACTATGCTACCTGTAGGTTACTTCACTTGTAACTGTAGGTTACAGGTGATAGTACCTATGTGGTAGGATTTCTATAGGGACAATGCTTGCAAGGCTTTTTGCAACGTGCCTGTCACATAACAAGTATTTAATAGTTGAAAGATGGCTGGGCATGGTGGCTCACGCCTGTAATCCGACCACGTTGGGAGGCCAAGACAAAGCAGCTAGACCAGCCCGGGCAACATAATGAGATCTTTTCTCTACAATAAGTCAAAGATTAGCCAGGTGGAGGCTAATTAAGGCACGGTTTGTGTGGGTTTTTCATAATGCCCCCCTCTTTATCCTGCAGTCTGTCTTTGTTTAACATTCCTCTAAAGCTCTTGATCTTTGTTTTCTAGCCTGATGCCGTCATTGCTGACAACCCTGAAGAACACCAGTGACCTGGTCTCCAGTGAGGTCTACCTGCTCAGTGCCTTGGCTGCCCTGCAGAAGGTTGTAGAGACTCTCCCACACTTCCTCAGCCCCTACCTAGAAGGTGTTCTGGCCCAGGTGAGCCATGGCCCGACATACTAAATGGGGCTGCAGGGGAAATAAGCAGTGACACATTTTATTTTCCTTTAGTTCGTTTCTGTTTGACAGAAAGCGTTCTTATTTCTGAAAAGATGCTCTTATTTTTATCAAATGTGTGCCTCTTTTACACTGTCCCTCAGGCTTAATCATGAAATTGACATGGGGGTCGCTTTTTAGTGAAACTCTTCTATTTTAATTGCGCAAAATGTATTTTACTGCTTTTTTCCCCTGTTGGCTCTTTGCAATTGGGCTGGTAGTGCTGCCTTTTATTATTTCTTGTGGAAACTGGTATACCCCATTCGTTTCCATTGTGAAAGGTTTCTCAATCCTAAGGCACCCTTGCAAAGCAGAGTTCCTACACTGCTTGTCAACACAATTGGGGCGAGTGGCATTCAGATTAAATCTGCTCAAGAACATCGAGCCCCTCGTTCCTCGGGTTATCACTGTCCTGTTGTGGGGATCAATTGCCATTCACGAGATGAGGAGTATTAACTACCATTAGGCAGATGGCTCAATGGGTTCATGTCCTCCACAGCCAGGGCTTAACAGCCACCTTCCCACAGGAAGGGGCCTGTGCTCTGAGGGCTCTTCTTGTGGTCCCTGTACTCCTGTCCTCTAACAGAATCCTCCGTCCGGGTCCTGGGGATACTTCTGCATCCTCCGTCTACTTGCACCCTTGTCAGTTGGGAATGAGACGTCTGCCCAGTTTCATCTACAGATGTGTGGGGTTGGCTGTACAAGGAATTCTGTGTGTAGCTAAGATGTGCTAAGCGTTTCCCAAACACTGGCCTTTGAGTTGACTTTGTGTTGTCCCTGAGCCCTTCTGTAAGTATGTGGTTGTCAGTGAGGATCCATAATGGCCTTGCCCACTGTTCTCTTTATTCCAATAGGTGATCCATCTGGAGAAAATCACTAGTGAGATGGGCTCTGCCTCACAGGGTAATGTCCGTCTCGTGTCTCTTAAAAAGACACTGGCTACCACACTTGCACCACGAGTCTTACTGCCTGCCATCAACAAAACTTACAAGCAGATTGAAAAGAACTGGAAGGTTCGATCATGTTGGGTATTAGACTTTGGGTAAGGGAGAGGTGGTACTGAAATTTTTAAATTTTCACTTGGAAGAATGTGATTATGTAATTTCTTTGAAAATGCATTGCTGAACTCCAGGAATAATGTTTAAAAGGCACGTTTCTTTATGGTGTTATTGGTAGCATCACATGAGTCCATTTATGAGTATCCTGCAAGAGCACATCGGGGTGCTGAAGAAGGAAGAGCTCGCCTCCCATCAGTCTCAGCTAACCACATTTTTTTTGGAGGCCCTGGACTTCCGAGCACAGCACTCTAAGGTAAGCTTATTTCTACTCCCCCAAATCCTAAAGTTCTTATTTACCTATTTATGAGCCAGAGAACAGTCTAGCTGTGTATGGTTGCACTTGCCAAAATAATTTAGAGTCAGATATCAATACTTTGGCTAATAGATCGGCTCTTGTTTTCAGAATGATCTGGAGGAAATTGGAAAAACAGAAAATTGTATCATTGACTGCCTAGTAGCTATGGTTGTAAAGCTTTCTGAGGTCACATTCCGACCGCTCTTCTTCAAGGTGAGGCTTTCTTCCTCTGCATCTTTCTTATGCTCAGATATAAGTACCAGGATGTGTATTAGAAACTAATAATGTGCTATCCTTTCAGCTGTTTGATTGGGCTAAGGCAGAAGATGCACCAAAGGACAGATTGTTGACATTTTATAACTTGGCCAGTTGCATTGCTGAAAAACTCAAAGGGCTTTTTACTCTATTTGCTGGCCACTTAGTGAAGCCTTTTGCTGACACCTTGAACCAAATGAACATCTCCAAAACAGGTTGGTAGTTTGCATCAGTTCAGCTGTCATCCTTGCTCTGTGTGCCTTACACAAGGCACAATAAGATACAACCTAAGCTCAGAGACAAGATTTTGAAGGTTCTTGAGTTCTAGACTAACGAGGGTGAATTTTTACTTCTTTACCAGATACTGAAAAAAATGTTCTTAACAGGTTGACTTACTTGGGAGGAGGAATAAAGTAAATGAGCATTACTGTCAGTTACTGGAAGTAACTTCAAAATGTAAAAATTAAGATTGGTTTATTCTCCAGTACTACTAAGCAACCCACCTGGACAGCTGTAATTTGCCAAACTGAGCATTAGAATCTTAACTCTAAAAGAAGGAATCACTTTTCAAGAGACCATCCATTTATTTGTTCTACTTTCATCCTGATTATGATTGCCTGTTTTAGAAATAATCCTTTGATTATAATGTTAATAATGATTTAGACTTAGAGATTACATTGTGAAATTCAGGTGTTTTGGGTTTTTTCATTTAACTCCTCTCATTTACAGATGAAGCATTTTTTGACTCTGAAAATGACCCTGAAAAGTGCTGCTTGCTGTTGCAGTTCATTTTGAACTGTTTATATAAAATCTTCCTTTTTGATACCCAGCATTTTGTAAGTAAAGAGAGAGCAGAAACCTTGATGATGCCGCTGGTGGATCAGGTAACCAAACAGAATCATCTTTTGCTACTGAGGAAGCCATCACTGTTCGGTCTTTGCAGGTTTTATATTTACTCAAATGACTGCTTTCTAGAATTTTTAAAAGGTTTTTTTTTTTTGTCTTTTTAATGAAATTTATATTTGAAAATTAATATTTTATGCATGTGATTTATCTCCGGTGTAGAGTTTGGGTTTTTTTTTTTTTTTTAATTTCTCAAAGACAGGATATAAGGTTTCGTGGTTAATGTATTAATTTTTTAAAAACTGGGCTTTGTTGAGAATGTTTTAGAGCATGGCTGCTTCTAGAGGGAAAAGCTCCAAGGCATTCTGCTAAAGAGAAACGTAGGATGCTAAGCTAAGTGCTATGAGATTCCTTTTGATTCCAGAAGGCATTATTACATTTGCTCTGGAAGGTGTATTGGAATAGTACCTAGTTTTTGCCCAGATGTGGCCGAGATGAAAGGATTGCTTTGAGCCCAGGAGTTTGAGACTAGCCTAGGCAACATAGGGAGACATCATTTCTATGAGAAATGAAAAAATTAGCTGTGGTCGTACAGAAAAAAAAATACCACCTAGATTTTGAGCCTGCTGATATCACAGATAGTAAAATATTATTTCTACGTGGGGTATTTTTTCCAACAAGTAAAACTGAGACCTGTTGCTGAAAGTCTTATCTTCCTCTTCATAGCTGGAAAACAGGCTTGGAGGAGAAGAGAAGTTCCAGGAACGGGTGACGAAGCACCTGATCCCATGCATTGCACAGTTTTCAGTGGCCATGGCAGACGACTCTCTCTGGAAACCACTGAACTACCAGATTCTACTCAAGACGAGAGACTCCTCGCCTAAGGTTAGGAACTGTGGGTGATGAGCACTGAAGCTGTGTATTTTCACTGTGTCACCTGAACAGCCTGCAAGGGGTAGTGGATATAGGTCCCGGTAAGCCAGAAGGGAAAAGCATTGCTACTTCTCATCTAGTACTACAGGTTCTGGTCTTCAGTGTTAGTCTTAGTCAGAAAATTGAGCCTGAGAAAATTTTGATTTTAACTTACAGGCTGTCGTAGATAGCAGTTCCACTCCCCCACTGACCTCGATGGGGTGTTAGATACAAGTACTAAAATACTTTTTACATACTTAAATCTTCAATAACAAAGACTGGAAGTAATTCCTTGTGCCGTTGAAATATTGTGCTTCAGATACAAATGTGTCGTTTGTCCCCAGAGTAGTTTTTTGCCTTAAAGCAGCATATTCTCTCCTTTGTATGTATTAGGTTTATGATCTTATTGAATAAGTGGTGGCGGTAGAAATACAATGATATGGGTTGAGTGGAAGTTCAAATTCCATACCTGAGTGTCAGAATTTTCAAACTTTTAGCAGTGAGTCACCATTTCTCAAAGTAGTGACATCAGAACCCCACTGGATGTAACACACCAAAGCAGAATTTTATTATAGGGTTTATTTGTTCAGATTATTTATTAGGATATGAGAACAATGAGGCTATTTTGATGAACCCCCCAAATTTTAAACCATAGGTTCTTACACAAATTTCAACATCAAAGTTATTTTATAATATTTTAATGTCACAGTGTCAAGGAAATTTTGATTGAATACAGGTAGTTATAAATGGTTTTCTAATAACTCACTTTGTAGTATCCAAATGTTCTTTAATTAAAAATATCCACAACTAGAAAGAGGACTAGCAGGGCTTCTGCTGCATAGCAAATTGCTAATAATACGTAACAACTGCTTTCATTCTGTGTCATTCACAAGGCATGTGAGAAACACCCAAACTTTACTAAAGCTCCAAAATGAGGCTGTTGTGACACGGTGTGTATTTTATTCCATGCTGAGATGAAATCATAACCTCTGCAGGTGCCCTGACCCCTCCCACAGCTATAGTGATGACCAGTCAGGGACTGGTGGGGAGTCCCACGAGAGACAGCCGGAAATGCTTTATTGCTAGGTCAACACCATCTGGGGCAGCCTGGCGAGCTCCACTGCAGCTAAATTTGGTGACACTCTTGAATTTGCATGTGGTGTTTTATTTTATTATTACTATATTATTTTTTGAGTTGGAGTCTTACTCTGTTGCCCAGGCTGGAGTGCAGTGGCACGCTCATGGCCACCACAGCCTCGACCTGCTCAGGCAATCCTTCCACCTCAGCCTTCCAAGTAGCTGGAACTTCAGGCACGAGCCACCACGCCCAGCTAATTATCTGATTTATTGTAGAGAGGAGGTCTTGCCAAGTTGCCCAGGCTGGTCTTGAACCCCGGGCTCAGGCAACCCCCTAGCCTTGCCCTACCAAGTGCAGGGATTATAAGGATACATTCACATTAAAGGTCTGCAGTGCTGGACCAGTTTGGAAAACACTGATTTATAAACACTTTGCCCATATTACAAACAGGTCCTAAATGGTTAAATAAACTGGTATTCTAAGGTGAAAGTAGAATGAGCATAATGAAATGAACACATGAGCTATTTAGTTTAAAAAGTTACAGCTTGTCTCATCAATACAGATCAAAGACAATAAATACAACAGAACTACTTTTTACTCATTACTCTTATCCCTTTCAGGTTCGATTTGCTGCTTTGATTACTGTGTTAGCACTGGCTGAAAAACTAAAGGAGAATTATATTGTCTTGCTACCAGAATCCATTCCTTTCTTAGCAGAATTGATGGAAGGTAATTCCCAAACTATTAAACTATTGCGAAATCATTACAGTAAAATTCTGTGAAAATTTGCCCATTGATAATATAGATTTGGATATAATGTGATTAGCAAGTGATCTAGTCTCCTGCCCTGCTCCTGGTCTCCAGTACCAGCAGGTTCGAGTTCCTGTTTTGATTGGGGTAGAGGGAGCACATTAGGAAGCCAACCTCATACATTTACATGATGGAGTATTCTGGTCCGCAGATGTGGGGTGGTTGTATCGAAATGTCTAGTGCCATTAAGGATGTGATGGGGTGTGCTTTTAACAGTGACCAGCATCCATCCAGAACTTCCAGTTAACCCTCCCTGTTGTACAAAGGAAGAGCCTAGAGGCCTGAAAGGTTCCGTTA
Organism: Carlito syrichta; assembly: GCF_000164805.1. NCBI lineage: Eukaryota > Metazoa > Chordata > Mammalia > Primates > Tarsiidae > Carlito > Carlito syrichta. The sequence continues at coordinate 381,811 of NW_007247805.1, read as the reverse complement.
CTGGGTCAAGGTCACAAAGCTAGTGGGTGTGACAGAGAGCTGTGGTCTAAACAGCCAGTTTGCGTAGTTCCGGAACATAACTTTCTCAAGGCCTTGTAACGCCACGAGGCCCAGGAAAGAACAGTGGAAGTTATTACCGAGAGAGAGTGGGGGCCACTGCTTTCATATTATGCCCATCTCAGACACACATGCACATTCCCCTTTGATTCTTACCCCCCGGAGAGGTGCTGTGAGCGACTGAAGGAGTGGCATCCTAGGGATTTTGACTTTTGGCTTACCTACCATTGTTCTGTCTTACCCAGCTTCCAATCTAAGCTTGTATGAAAGAAACACGGCAGGAGGAGCAGTGGAGAAGAGACATCTGCTTCCTTGTGTCTTCAGTCACTCTTTTGGCTGGAGGATTGCCCGAGAATGCGAGACATTAAGAATCAGGCTAATGATAACTGAGGCCATAGGATTAACTGACTCTGATGTTTAATGTTTTTTTTAGATGAATGTGAAGAAGTAGAGCATCAGTGCCAAAAGACTATTCAGCAACTGGAAGTTATCCTGGGAGAGCCACTGCAGAGCTACTTCTAAAATTTTTTGTGGTGTTTCATTCTCTGCTCAGAGTTCAGATTTTTGTTGTTGTTGTTGTATTTTTATTTTTGGGTGCCATGTTGTTTTTGGCGCCTTAATACCTACTGGACTTACAAATACTTAATAACTTCTTTACAAAATTCTCACCTGGTTTGTCCTAAGACAAACCTCTCCTGCCAGTTTACAGTTACAAAAAGAGTAAATGATACTAGTGTTTTTACACAGACTGCTGTGTTTGTTTAAACGCTTACTGTAGTCTTTCTGATTGATGTTATTAGACATATTTAATTTCAGCACCGAAAACCAGCATCTCATTGAGACTGTACAGCCTTCGCTCTTCTGTGGAGCAGTGTCTTCTGTACATGGCATCCATGTTGGAGCTTTCTCTCTACTTCAAGAAAACAGCAGTGACTCAGCACAGAAGCACTTCTGACTCTGAAGCCCTTTGGGTTTTTACTTCACAGTGTGGGTAGATGACCTTCAGCCTGAATTGTCTTGTGTGTGCCCTAAAGGGAAGCAGTTCTGGAATGCATCTTTTACTCAGAAATACGATGGTCTCCTTCATCCTTTCATCTTTTTGTAAGGGAAAGGGGTGAGGCGATATGCTGCTTGTAAAACAACTCATGGCTGACTGATCACACAAAGAGAAAGGGCTCAGGCACACTAGGCGGCATGAGGGAGCCCCTTCAGGGTTAAAAATAGTTACAGTTCCATTGGTGGTTAGCTAAAAATTACTTGTATAAGAAAGAAAGTAAATATATGCAGATTTTTTTCAATGCTTTGAAGTGTTCTAATCCCTAGTATTATCACAGTGAAACTGGAAAGTGAGGACTCAAATAAACAAATCTGCCTTTTAAAAAGGCATCTATAAAACTATCCCATAGAATGTTCACATTGAGTTTGAAAGCCTTTGATCTAATTTAATATAGAAATTTGGTGCAGATTTGTGATAAGCAAAAGGGCAACTTGCCGTTTAGAAATACAGCTTGCTAGAAATGAGTGTTTAAGAACCGTCTCATTAGAAATTCGTTAATAAATACTACGAGCTCCTTAAACTTTTTTAAATTTTGCATTTTACTAAAGAATCAGTCTTAATAATAGCTGCTTAAAACAAAAACGAAAATGAACTTTTTAAGCCTTACAGGAACAATGTGAACTTTTTCCCTAAGTGCCTCACAGGCTCCAACAGCTCAGTCATGACTCTGATGTTCTTTATGAAGAAAAACAGCTGGGGGATGCTAGAGCCTTCTTGCCTCCTACAGCTTTTCCTGTACCTACTCCCCCAGTGTCTTTTTGAACCCGGCAGAACTGCATAATAAATTAACATGAAAAGCTGGAAAATAAGAGCTAGCAGTTGCTGCGTTGATTACTTTTTTAAAGATAAGATTGATAATAGTATTATTTTCCATAGCTGGATAGAGATATCTAACCAAAATACTCCTAAATTCTGGCAAAGTTCTGCCCAGCAGCTTAATATGATAAAATGATTGAGATTTTTTTCCCTCCCTATTCCCAAACCTTGGAGATTTTCTTTTTTTTTTTTGAGTTGGAGTCTCACTCTGTCACCCAGACTGGAGTACAGTGGCCACTCCCGGTCACCACAGCCTCTACCTGCTGGGCTCCGGCAATCCTTTCACCTCAGCCTTCCAAGTAGCTGGAACGACAGGGACATGCTACCACGCCCGGCTAGTTTTTGATTTATTGTAGAGATGAGGTCTCGCCAAGTTGCCATGGGGGGGGGGGTATCGAACCCGCGGGCTCAGGCAATCCACTCACCTCAGCCTCCCAAAGCACGGGATTACAGGCTGAGCCACAGAGCCCGGCTGAGATTTCCTTTAACAAGATCTGGCCTGTAAAGATTCCACACAGAACTTCTGCCAACTCCCTTCAAATAATAGAAAAATTACAGAAATGTGACGATTTAACTTGCTGACACAGGTTTGATTTTAATCACTTAAAGCAGAACAATGTTTTGATCTCAAATGCTACTGATGGTCTAATCTCTAGAAGGACAGAGGCGAGTGGTGGTTTGCATGCAAACAAAGGTAGGTACGTTCCCTTGCCCCCTGCTTCATGGGTCTCACAGTTGGTGCAGGTTATTTTCTGATAGTGCCTGTTATGTGCATTTCTTAGGTTTAATCAACATTACTTTGTTACTCTTAAATATCTTATAAATGCATCTTGCTCTCTTCCCTTTTCCTTACACTTTCTGTAGGAGTCTGTATAGACTTCTGGCTCACCCTAAGTTCAAATACACAAAACTTGACACTCCAAGTTCATTTGTTCATTTGTTTTTGGTTTGCTTTGGTTTTTTGCCTTGATTTCTGTGCTGTGTTCAGATGTCATGTTAATTATTTGGTAACACAGTTAGTAGAGCTAGATGTTTACTATGCTAAAGAAAATTAAATTGCCAGATAAGTCATCAGTCCTCTCAATTATGGGATACACAGGGCACTGGTTATGAAAGCGAGCACCGGGGAAGGAGTAGTGTCTTCTATAAGTTAGTGTCTAGGTGATTTAATGGCTGCATAATTCTTTAACTACAAAGGATCCCTAATGAATATATGCAATTCCTGTATAAAAAATGTTGCAGTGTTAGAGCATAAAGAGTCTAAGCCCAAGAGAGCAGGGAACATACTGGCTTTTTGCCCAACTACGTATATATCCCCAGCTTCTAGCACAATGCTGACAAAAAGTAAGAGCTCAGTACATGTTACCTACTGTATTATATAGGAGGTACTTACTAAATACTTGTTGAGTGTGATTTTTAAAAGAGGGTGCCAAGATGGGGGAGAGTAAGTGGTGTTACTGACTATAAGATGCTGTTACCCCAGACTTCCTCATTCAGGGCTAGACACACCCATACTGCATGGCAAGGCTGAGAACAGCCCGGTAGGCCCTAGTGTTGTGCAAGCTCATTTTCACAATAGACGGACTGGTGACAGTGAGATGCGTTTCGACAAGCCAGTATCACAGAAGCCATTTTGTATTTCGGTTTTTGTAGTGGTGATGTCAGTTACCAGCTTCTTACTTCTAGTAAGTGGATGTCTCCATTAATTTCCAGCGTGTCAATATTGCTGAGCTCTTTAAATCTGTGTTTGTACTCCAGGCTGTGGACACCATTTACTGCAACTTTGAATTCCTTAACATCACAATAAATTATCATCTGAAAGGAAAGAAAACATACTATTACTGGTTCTCTTCAGTTTAAAATGTTTTGTTTGCTGCACACTAAGTGTCAAAGAGTAAACCACCTGGTGTGCTCTCTGAGCAGAGTTCTATCTAGCTGCTGGGGTTCCCGCCTCTTCTGTGCTAAGACCCTGATCTAACTGATGTGAACCTGCCAACGGGACCTGCCTCAGCCCACTCAGAGAAGTTTTCTAGCATGCTCGGAGACTGGCACCGTCTCCAAGGCCTGCTGGCCCTCCTCTCTTCAACACACCTCTCTGCCTCAGCCCTATCCTGCCCTCGCTCCTGGGAAAGTGGGGAGATGACCCTCACACATGAGATGCTGATTCAAACTAGCAGGTTGGAAACTAAACGACTTGGATCCTGACCTTTCTGTCTCAACTCTGGGATCTTGGACAAATCAGACACTCATTATGAAGTTTCAGAAGCTTAAGGCAGGTGCTAGGGATTGCACAGCTGCTCGGTGATCCTGATGCCACCCAGCTTGGCACATCCCAGCCTCAGTCTTTTTCTCCGAAACTCCAAGGAGTAATTAGCATCTAGCAGGTCCATGCAGATTCATCACTCGTGTCAGCCCTTCAGAGTTGTCTTTCCCTAAAACTTAAACAATAAACAAAAAACCTACTATCCTTTTATGTATTATATCACCTTTACACCCAAACTTCACACCTCTGGCATCATGCTTCCAACACTAGCTGGGCTGCCACCCACACGGAAAGGCCAGTCTGGTGGACCTGCATTGTGCCCTCCCTGTGCAACTTGCCAGTCTCAGAAGAAAGCAGAGGTGTGGCACCACCTTGTTGCTAACCTGGCCCGATGCCCAAGATCAGACCAAGGCATGAAATCTGAACCTGCAAAGAAGCAAATTGAGGGTCTTTATTCTGATAGGAGCAAGGGGAAGGGCTGCCAAGGAAAATCAGGAAGAGGAAATTCCACGGATACAGAGCCGGCTAAATGAAGGATCTACGGCTATAGAGACCACTAGGGAGACATCTATAACCTGAGAACCCCACAGGAATGCTGGGAGTCCCAGCTCCAACCAGATGGAAGGGACCTCGGGTGCTGCACATTGAACAAAATCCCAAGAAAGCAAAAACAGCTTCACGTTACAGAGCTCAGAAGGAAAAGCTGGTGCCAGAGGGAGTCCATTTACCTAAAGAGCAAGCACAGAGCCAGTGTACCACAAACAAGTGAACAAGAGATAATGTGCCCAGGTGAGAACACACAGCAAGACGAACAGAAGGCAGCACATCATGTGCCAAAGACAAGCCTTGAAGAAAGCACGGAGTAACAGAACCCTCGGGACCATCTGGTGTCACAGAACAGGTAAGAACACGAATTTAATTAAACAGAAGTGCTCACAGGTGAAATTACAATGCTGAATGATTTTTTTTTAAAAGACTGTAAATATAACTAATAAAAATTTGAAACAGCAAGATACTACTTAAAATGAAAGTGGGCCAGGTGCAGTGGCTCATGCCAGTAATCCCAACACTTTGGAAGGCTGAGGTGGGAGAATTGCTACAGCCCAGGAGTTCAAGACCAGCCTAGGTAATATAGCAAGATCTCATCTCTACCGGAAAAAACCCCAATAAACTAGCCAGGCATAATGGTGTGCGCCTGTAGTTCCAGCTACTCGGGGGGGTGAGATGGGAGGATCAGTTGAGTCCAGGAGGTCGAGACTAGTGAGCCATGATTGTGCCACTGTGGTCCAGCCTGGACAGCAAAATGAGATGCCAACTCAAAAAAAATTATAATAAAATGAAAGTTGGGGCATAATGGAAAGATTTGAGACACTCTTGATGAATGCATATGAACAAGGTAAGAGTTTGGAGCAATTGGCAAGTATCTGTCATTATGGGAAACTAACAATGATCAACATGAGGGTAGTTACTGTCCCTGAACTAGAAAATTAACAAAAGAAGAGGTGACTGTTTACAGCATGCAAGATACATCTGCCCCTCCATTCGTCCAGTCTGCCATCCTTCTCACTCCACATCTACAGAAAAATGTCTGTGATGTGGTTCACCTAGTCTCAGTGGTATTATCTGAATTAATGAAGTTGAAGACACTTCAATTTTCATCTTAGTATTTTCTGGCATTTGAATTTACTGTCCTTTTTTATTTTATTTTTTTGAGTTGGAGTCTCACTCCTTTGCCCAGACTGGAATGCAGTAGCATGCATGCTCACAGCACCTCAGCGTCAACTTTCTGGGCTCCAGCAATCCTTCCGCCTAGCCTTCCGAGTAGCTGGAACTACAGATGTGTGCTATCATGCCCGGCTACTTTTTATTTTATTGTAGAGACAAGGTCTCGCCAAGTTGCCAGGGCTGGTCTTGAACCCACGGGCTCAGGCAATCTACTCGTCTCGGCCTCCCAAAGTGCTGGGATAACAGGCTGAGCCACCGAGCCCGGCCCTTTTTTATCTTAATACAGTACATCCAAACTTGAGGCTCAGATAGGTCAAAAACAAGTTACACCATCAGTTTCCTGTCACTAAGCACAAAGATCAACTTCCTTCTGGAGCACTCGCCCCCTCCCTCCAGCGAACCCCAGGTCACCCTTAGGCCCTAGCTCCTGCCACATCAACAACTCTGTGCTGCCCTTTCCGCCCCCAGCAACTTGCTCAAATCATGCCGTAAATCTGGAAAACCAAATCTTTAGCCTTCCACATCCCTCCCACCCATCTGAATTCCAAACCAATATCTACAGCTTCTAGGGAGCCTTCCATGACTAGCCCACACCTATCTATATGCTACATGCCAGGACACTGCATTAGACTGGAATTTAGGAGTGAGCATAAATGTCAAATTGCTATCTCCTGCCTATCCTTAATGTTCATGCTTTTTAACGACTAGTTTTGATGAACGCTCGAGAACCCAAGGAGTCCAGAGGATGTGACAGGTTACAGTGATGCAGAAGTATGTCCTAACTCAGTGACCCTGAGTGACCACGGGAGGCAGGAAGTCGCCTGGGCTAGTGAGCCTAGCAACCACCTGCGTCCACGTCTCACCTCAAGGAAACTTTTCCGCTCAGCACCCGCGAGACATCTTCTGGGACAAGCATGTGTTAAAATAGTCACATATGTGGGAACTCAGGACTACATACATTTTCGTTCCAAGAGACTAAGGTATTTTTCCTTGAATGCCTCTTTGGAAGAAAGGACTGCCACTTGAAACTCCTATGAAGGAAGAGGATGGACTGTGCAGGCAAGCAGGTTTAGGTTTGTTATGATCAAACATGTTACTCCGGTCCTGAGAAAAGGTTCCTATTAGTTTAAATTCCTATTAGTCAATGTGGGGTTTGCATGGTAATTTTCAACATGACAAATGGTAGATCATTCCAATGCAAATAACAGACTGATCTACTGGCTCTGCCACTTATATCCATGGCCTATGTTATAAAAGGGGGCATTCAAATTATAATCTCCAAGCAAACAAACAAACCAGAAACACCACACACAATCTTCATATATTAAATTAGGACTTAAGTGGACCACTTATGCTAAGATTCTTGTTCCTGTTCCATTTTCAAAAATTACTCTTACCTCAAAGTACATCCCAGGACTAAATGGGAAAGAGGTAATATTTCTCTCTTCTTCTCCCCAGGACTCTTGAAGAAAAGAATTTCTTACAAATGCTTTAGTATTCAGTCGTGGGTTCAAGTGTAGAGCAATGTCCTTTGATTTTCCTACCAGTAGATCAACATTAAAGCTTTTGAGAGGGGGAAAAAAACAAGCCTTAATTACCAAGTAGGAAACAGGAGTGGCAGTTTCTACAATTTTAATAAGCAGATGTGAACTATGAATGATAAATGCATGAAATCCGTCTAAACATGGAAATGCAGATTTGAAAGAGGAAATTTAAACTCTGAGTCAGCATTCCATTGACTTTATTTGCAAAATAAAATACCCAAAAACCCTCAAAATCAATGATGAGACTGAGATCAGGTTGGGCAGGAATGGAAGGATTAGCCCTGAGAAACCAAGTCACGACTCAGGCTGCAGGAGCCTGGGAGCCTCTCAACAGGCATCTCCTTTCACTGTGGATATGAGTCTTTCCCTCTTGAAAGTAGGCTACCTTCTAGGAAGCAGCTCTCAGTTCAAGCTTTCAAAAATCTGGACATTTCTGAAGAAGATTCTTAAAGCAAGAAATTTCGTAAGTCACATGACAAAAGAGGCCATAGAAACTACTGCCTGATCTCATGGAGCTGCTCTGGAGATTGGAGGCAAGGGTGGGCTTTGTGGTTAAAATGCTACTCTCTTTATCTGGCCAGGAAAAGCCGAGGTCAGAACACTGGACTTTAGTCATGGCTCTGCCACCAACTAGTTGTCAGCAGTCCAAGCTCCTCCTGCTTTAATATTCTCACCCTGCAAATGAGGATCGTGACAACAGCCCCACTCTGCCTCAGGATAGCGGGATGGGCGTCAGGTGGTAACAGGCACGCCGGAAAAGAATTCACGCTGATACTGACCCTTTGGCTTTTGTGTTCACTTCTCCTTTAATGACGACAGTTCGTCCAGGGCCCATGGGGGAGTTCAACCTTGCAACGAATGGCAGGCTCTGAAAAGAAGCCACAGTCAGGTCCCGGGGCCTGCAGAAAGGGACCTTGAAGGAAAACTCATGTCAAAGAACACCCAGGGAATGTTTAAGAGCCATGACCCTGTAAGGTCCATGAGGGGACAGACTACACATACCTTGGTCCCAGTTGCCCTGGCAGTGGCAAACACTCAATGACTATGTTTTAGATGATGAAATGAACAGACACAGGTAGGACCTGAACCCCTCTGTATGAGTGAACCTCACTGAAAAAGCCACTTGTGCCTGGGGTCTGACACAGTTCTGTGTCCTGCTTGAAGGGAAGGCAGCCAAGCTAGGAGGAGTTGAGAAAATACGCATGAATGGCCCAGAGACACACCTTTGACTGCCTGAAATCTGTCCGGGGACAGCACACAAACAGAGTGGCTGCCGTGAAAGTCTACTGGGGATAGAGGTTACACATAACAGCTATTTATAACTTAATTTGTATAGAGAGTTAAGAAAACACTGGGCTTTTCAAACCTTTGACAAACAGTTGGTAGGTAGGATTTTGGTGCAAGTCAAAGTGTGACTGGCAGTTGAATCTTTGCTCTTGGTGCAGACAGTTCTGGGTACGATTTTAGGAATGTCTCCTCTATTACTAGGCTGTAGGGAGACAGTTCTACAATAAGGTATAGAATGAATGAAGCTGCTTGCAAGGCTTACAATGTTCATTTTCTAGGCAATTTTATAAAATGTTCTACTTGTAACAGCCCAAGCAAAAATACTCACCGACGGTGGCATGCCAGACTTTTGTACCTATTGGAAGAGAAAGAAACACATGAGAAAGTTCGAAAAGGAAGGATTACGTTGTATAATATGAGCGGTCTGATCTTTTTGGTTGTACTGAGCTGAGCCTGGCCAGAGCCTGAGACATCAGTACCTGCTATGTCCCAGGTGTGACGTATGTGCCATCAGTGTTATGTGAGAAGGTGGTATGGAGCTGCAGAGGGCTACACGGGTTGGGAAGAGAGTCTGACAGCCCTGTTCATCGGACGCCTTTATCCCCCACAATAAACTAATAACTATTCATAGGACTACACATGAACTTCAAGCATGTCTCACTGATCCTCATTTGCAGGGTGAGAATATTAAAGCAGGAGGAGCTTGGACTGCTGACAACTAGTTGGTGGCAGAGCCATGACTAAAGTCCAGTGTTCTGACCTCGGCTTTTCCTGGCCAGATAAAGAGAGTAGCATTTTAACCACAAAGCCCACCCTTGCCGCCAGTCTCTAGAGCAGCTCCATGAAAGGATACCCCTAAAATACTGAGATTCTGTTCCGTGTCTGAGGTATCAATGTGTTGAGGTTGGTTTCTCCATTAATAATAGCAAAGGTAAGCTGGGTGTGGTAGCTCATGCCTGTAATCCCAGCACTTTGGGAGGCCGAAGTGAGAAGATTGCTTGAACACAGGAGTTTGAGACCAGCCTGGGCAAAATAGCAAGACTTTGTCTCAACAAAAATTCAAAAACGAGCCAAGTGTGGTGGCGTGCATCTATAGTTCCAGCTATTTATTACAAAAATCAAAAAACAACAGCAAAGGTGCCATTTTAAAACTGCACCTGTTCCCACGGGGGGAGGAGATACATGTGGAAGTTCATTTGCTAATGCGCTGACCGGTGTTCTATATACAGGGGCTGCCAAAAAAATGTATACACATTTTAAGAGATGTTATCTATGTATTACTTTTAAAAGTTGAATTGAATTACGGTAGCAATGTGCAGTATGACATTTGCTCAACCATGCTGCCACCATTTTCTTTGTCCTGCCTGTTGCATGGTGACACTGGCATTCATTTGATTAACGCCATCTTTTGCGCCAAACATCACTCTTAAAATGTATATACACTCTTTTTTGTACCCCTGTATATAGAACACCAGTCAGTGCACTGGCAAATGAACTTTCACATGTATCTTCTCCCCCTGTGAGAGCAAATATATATATACAGGGGATGCCAAAAAAATGTATGTACATTTTATGTATGATGTTCCCTCAAAAAATAGCGTTAATCAAATGAATGCTAGTGTCATCATGTGACAGGCAGGACAGTCAAAGAAAATGGCAGAGCATGATTAGGTGAATGTCATACTACACACTGCTGCCGTAATTCAATTCAGCTTCAAAAAGTAATGCATAGATGACATCTCTAAAAATACATACACTTTTTTTTTTGGCAGCCTCCATAGTGTGTGTGTGTGTATAATATGTATACATTATACACACACACCTTATTTTATTTTATTTTATTTATTTATTTTTTTGAGTTGGAGTCTCACTCCGCCACCCAGACTGGAGTGCAGTGGCTGCTCCCGGCCACCGCAGCCTCGATCTTCTGGGCTCCGGCGATCCTTCCGCCTCAGCCTTCCGAGTAGCTGATACTACAGGTGCGCGCTACCACGCCCGGCTGATTTTTGATTTATTGTAGAGATGAGGTCTCGCCAAGTTGCCCAGGCGGGTCTCGAACCCGCGGGCTCAGGCAATCCACTCACCTCAGCCTCCCAAAGGCACGGGGTTACAGGCTGAGCCACCGAGGCTGGCTACACACATTATTTTAAATCTGGATCTCACTCTGTCACCCAGAATGCAGTGCAGTAGCATGATCATGGCTCATCGCATCCTCAACCTCCTGGGCCCAGGCAGTTCTCTTACCTCAGCCTCCCAAGTAGTTGGGACTGCAGGCACATGCCACCACACCCAGCTAATTTTTTAATTTTTTTTTGTAGAGATGAGGTCTTGCTATATTGCTTAGACTAGTAAACTTCCAGGCTCAAGCAATCATCCTGCCCTAGCCTCCCAAAGTGCTGGGATTACAGGTGTGAACCACCATACCCAGGCTCCTCAATATTTATAAGTATTTCGCAACAATACTAAACACCAGTTAAGAATGAGAGTTCTTTTTACATAAGAATGGTGAGTAGAGCTACATAAATTGACAGAGTAAGCATCAGCAAAAACTTGTCATATGCCTAGCACCACAGGAAGTTATACCTCAATTTTCAAATCATTACTTCCATTCCAGCCACATGTTAAAAACAAAATTTCTAAAACCCAGCCTTCAAGCTGGCAGAAAACCAAATAAAAAGCACAATCCCATTCACAATTTTTAAAAAACTGCCTTTCTGCCACCTGACTTGCATGGCAACTAAAAGAACATTTTTAACATTTAAAAATTTTAAATTAGTGGTTCATTAAAAAATATAATATTTACATTTTCTCTACTTATCTCTGTTGGTTCCAGAGTAGATCCTTGGGTATTCTGCAAATCCTGAGAAAAGAGAATAACGATTAAATTTTAATAGCCATCAAAACATTTTTTTCTAATACCTGCTTGATACATCAAAAATTTATGATACTAAACATGAAAACATGCTTGAATATACTGACCCAAAAATGCACTTTACACCGGAGTCCTTTCCCCTACCAAACTGGCAAACAATAAGGAGAATAAGACTCATGTGAACAAGAAAGTGAGCAGATGAGCACAGCTGTTGAAAGTGCAAACTGTTTTTGTCTTTTTGGAGGGCAAATTAGCAAAATATATCAAAATATAAAATGCAAATATAGTCATGCATTACTTAATGAAGGGGATGTATTTTAAGAATCGTATCTTGAGCCGGGTTCAGTGGCTCAGCCTGTAATCCCGCGCCTTTGGGAGGCTGAGGTGAGTGGATTGCCTGAGGCCGCGGGTTCGAGACCCACCTGGGCAGCGAGACCTCATCTCTACAATAAATCAAAAAACCAGCCGGGCATGGTAGCGCGTGCCTGTAATTCCGGCTACTCGGAAGGCTGAGGCGGAAGGATCGCCGGAGCCCAGCGGGTCGAGGCTGCGGTGGCCGGGAGCAGCCACTGCACTCCAGTCTGGGCGACAGAGTGAGACTCCAACTCAGAAAAAAAAGAATTGTATCTTGGGCAATTCATCATTGTCAAAACATAAAGTGTCCTTACACACACCTAGAGGGGACAGCCTCCCTGGGCTACCTCGACTGTATAGTACAGTAGCCTACTGCTCTCAGGCTATACACCTGTACAGCATGTGACTGCACTGAATCCTGTAGGCAACTATAACATAATAATAAGTGTGTATCTAAACACAGAAAAGGTACAGTAAAAAGAGGGTATCGTAATCTTAGGGACCGCTGTCATATGTGCCGCCCATCGTTGACTGAAACAGTTGACTGAAACATCATTATTCAGTGCGTGACTGTGTTCTTTGACTCAGACCTTCCACACCTAGGAAATATCTTGCAGAAATACTCCACTATACTCCCATGTAAAGGAAATTGCCCCTACCTAGCTAAAAATGGCGTTTTTCTGTCTTGCTAGAACCATACTAGATTTGAGATCCTATAGATAATAAAGCCCTGGTTGATAAATGGCCTGCTAGTCTGAAAAATTCATTTCTAAGATATTGATACTCTAATAAGGGAGAGATTTCCATGACTTTATGTCAATAGAAGCACTAATTGAAGATGTTCTCGCCCTCACATCGGAAAACATCATCCTAAAGACCCCCAGCTACGGAAGGACACTCACCGAGCTGAAGCGAAAGCCCACAGAATGGATATTCACTTTGCCGTAAATGCCCAGGGTGTCGATTTTCTCGGGACTAATCCTGTGGGTGTAGAGCAAAGTATGTTTTCCGTTTACGGCCACCTAGACGGGTACAGAAGACGCCCAAGCACAGTTAATGACGCACTTATTCTCCCGAGGCCAGTGGTTCCTTGGGCTGAACTTCAGACCGTCCCCCCGGGTCTCCAGACACGCCTGCCCGAGCTGTGACTCAAGGGCCCAACCACCAGCAGCGCCTCCAGACGTCTGCCTTCCTGATCCACTTCAGCACCACGGGCCGTGTCCCCCAGACAAGCGTGCAGTCACATCCATGTATGTGTGCACGTGTGCACACGTGCACGTATGTGGGAGGCCTGTGGCCCAGGCTGAAGACCTGCTCTCGGGCCCTCTGCCACACTGTCCTCGGGGACCATGCTCTAAGAGAGACCACGTATGTGGGAGACGCTCAGCAAAGATTTGTCGATTTGCTGCACGGATGAACAAGGCACGTCCCCCAATTTATCTGATACTTCGTTTCCTACGTTTAAGTAGGAGCCCTCACTGGCTTCATGGGCTACAGCTGGGAGATGGCGCGGACGCTGCTTCCGCAGGTCCTCAGCACGGCACGGTCAGGACGCGTGGCTCCTTTTCCCTCCCTCCCTCTCACAGGCTGAGTGCCGTGTCACATGCAGGAAACAGGCAGCATACGCAACGGCCTGCGACTCATGGTGCCTCAAATCCCGTGGGTAGGGGCAAAGCAAACATGATAAAACCAAAGTACAACCCTCCAGGAACAACTGTTGAAAAGAATGACACAGACACACAGGCCAGAGCGGGGCGAGGTGAGTGGAGCTTGGGAGATTTTCCAGCAGGAGCAGCAGCCGAAAGGACAAGGAGCGGCACCGACGTGAGCCTTCACTCGCCGATGGCATCTCCAGTCTGGAGGGCCAGCAGGCGTAAAGGCCTCCATGGCCACCGTCTGCCTCACGCATGCACACTAGGAATACAGCATTCCCGAAGCCCATGAAACCACTTACCGCGCAAAGGATTTCTAAGATTCCCTCTGGATCAGACATCTCACAATCACACAGAACTATCTTGGGGTAAGTCGTAGCCTTACAAAACCCTTCTGATTTCTACACTGGGACTCCCCATTGGCCTGCTAGCTCCAGATTCCCTGCTCTTTGGGTGGCAGTGGTTACAATTTACTCTCTCACAATTAACATGATGTTGTGTCGGTTCAGAGCTCAGCCCTCAAGGAGGAACACGCTCTGATAAAAAGGAAACCCTGTCACCCTGACCTATCATCCTGCAGGGCAATCACTGGCTACAGGGAGTGGCGGGGCCCCACCTTACCCTGAGGCACCTACCTGGTCCCATGTTAGAGAAAAACTACAGAGCCAAACCCCTTCTCAGATTTCAGAAACGGGTGACAGCCAAACGCCAGAAGCTCCCTGTGCACTCATTCCTCCTAACGAGGATCCCACCCACCCTCCTCAAGGCCCACCTGGAACTTCTCCTTCAGCACCATGATCACGATTTCAAAAGACTTCTCCTTGGTGAAAGGCATGTCGTGGGTGATCTCCTCCCAGCCCCATTTCTCGCTTTTCAAAGTGTTGCAAACGATGCAGCCGGTCCTTTTGAAACGCGGGTTAAAGTGAAAGGCCACGTCTGCCCGAGGTTTCACGCTGCTGCCACACTGCAAGTCCACCTGGAATCTAGACGAGGGAAGAAACGGGCCACGGACACTCAGGAAGGAAAGCCCGAGAAAGGCCCGGCCAGCACGACACTCCAGGCCAAGGGACACGTGACCGGTCCATCCCTCCACGTTCACTCCCCACTTGGCCGAAATAGCTAGTTGCCTAACCTTCCTTTCCTTCCTCCTTAGTAATTCAGCCCTCACTTCGAACTGGTTTCAAATCTGCTAGAATAAGAACCTCCTTTCCCAGCTGCCCCTGCATCCCGGCCTGCCCGTGCAGTTCAAGCTCTACCCATGGAGCAGGCGTGAAGGCTCAGAGAAAGCACTTGGAAAATGCCCTCAGCATCAGCAAGCACCTGCCTTCTGTCCTTCTGCTCGCCCTCAAACGCATGCACCCACCCAGCTACTGAAAGCACGACGCGAAGGCTGCAGATCCGCCGCCTAGGGTCACGAGAGGACTTCAGCCCGAGGGACAGCAGCGTGGCGAGTGGGAGGCCCGCTTCTCTAACGACCTGAGGAAGGCGACCGCAAAGGTCTGGCTGTCTCCTTGAGACTTTATTTTCACATCTTCTCCAAACCACTGCTGTCTGGGGCTTAGTCACAGAGAGTTGAGCCTACCACTCTAAAGTTAGTACCCAAGCAACCTGCTGTCTGTAAACCATCCAAAGCAGATCTTGAGGGAGGCTGTGGGTATGTTAGACTAGGCTATCCCTGTCACCCAACCACCATTTCCTTCTTTAATGATATATCTTGATTCTTTATCTTAAAATGAGATAAAGAATTGAGTGGGGGCGCAAGCCTGAAATCCCAGCACTTTGGGAGGTTGAGGCGAGAGGATTGCCTGAGCCCAGGATTCGAGACCAGCTGGGCAACTTGATGAGACCTCGTCTCTACAATAAATCAAAAAATTAGCCGGGCATGGTGGCACATGCCTGTGGCTCCAGCTACTTGGAAGGCTGAGGCGGAAGGCTTGCCTGAGCCCGGCAAGTAGAGGCTGTGGTGGCCACGAACGTGCCACTGTGCTCCAGCCTGGGCGACAGAGTGAGACTCCAACTAAAAAAAAAAAAAGAATCCCTATAACCTTTATCCAGTCATTCTCCCTAACCTCCTGAGCGCTTCGGCCAGGGCTGCTGATAAAAGCAAGTCAGGCTTCCAAGTATCACAACGGTCTCTCCCACATGACTGTATGCATGCTCTTGCCTCCGGCAGTGACTTTACCTGTCTGCATCACTAGGAACATGCCCACGTATGACAATCAAAGTTCCAGGATCCAATGGATCAGAAATGGTACCAACATAGGGGATTATCTAAAAAAAAAAAAAATTTTTTTAAATGAACAAATGTACATTTTAATAAGCAAAATTACCAAGCAATTATAACCAAAACTCATTACTGCCAGAGAAAGACTACATTTTACAGGCTGCATATAAATCTGCTCAGAATCGCATTTTCTAAGTCATCCTCCCTATTCAAACAGCTACACGAGAACAACTTTGCTAGAATATCTGCAGTATCTGCAAACCACTCGGAGTTCTTTGAGAGACACAAGTCAAATACTATTCACAGTAATTTTTCCTTGGCTAAGAGTTTTGTGAAATAAAACTTCCACTTAATACGATGATTCTGATAACGGAAAAAATAACTTGCTGCAATGTCATGCCGCCTCGCCCCTTTTCCTACTTTTTCACTGATGACCCCACAGAAGGCTCCAGAGCACCCTAGGCCCAAAGCCAACGCTGGTAGAGACAGAGGCTCCAAATGAAGCCAGGCGCCAAACCTGGATTCCAGGGCCTGAGCTGGACTTGCAGACCACAGCCCAGACTGCACTGTTAGAAACCCAAGAACTGCATAACCACCTGGATGTGCTCTACGGGCCTGGGGGCCTCTTAAGACATGGCCTCCCCTGCCCTGGCCCAGTCCAGTCCAGGGTTCTGACAGTTGGCCCCGCCCAGTTTCAGGTCTCAACCTGCCCTCTCACCTCCCAGAACCCAGCCTTTCTGTCTGGCATCTGCCACACTGCCAGATCTTGTCATTCCCCGTCCCTGGAGACGACTGCACTGTCCTCCCCGTCCCCTGGCTGGGGACCTGCACCGTGTGGCTGCGTCTCCTGCATCACAATCATCTCCTCCCTGCACTTGCAGTATCTGATAGGGCACGTGGGCCAGACATCATGCTCACCCAGTTATGGCACGAGTGCTGAAGCCTATCCAACCTCGCTGATTGTCAAGAGGCAAGAACTAGAACAAGGCAGGTAACATAAAAGCAGCTGTAAACTGGTGGCTGGTAAGCCGAAACCTCAGTTCAGGCACAGCTCCTCTGTGGAACCTTCTTCCAGCTCCTGGGCTGGCTGACTTGGCCCCACACCGAGGGCCCATCAGACTTTGGATTCTGTGGTTGCACGGGGCTCTGCCCAGACCATGAGCCGTGTGGGGCAAGACTGGATCATCACCTTGTCCTCCCCAGGACAGAGATCAAGAGAAGATGAATAATTATGTGGTGAATGGATGAATCCCCCCAGCCTGCGCATGGCTCTGGCAGGCCTCATGCAAGCCCAAAGAGGCCACCAGACAGTGGCCACACCGAGAGCCATAGCCACGAGCTCACTGCTGCCTTAAGCGGGCAGATGAGAAACTATGGAGCCAGTCCTCCCTCTGGCCTCTGAGCCATTGCTGACGGCAGGGTGGGTGGCCCTCAGACCAGACATAAGAAACACCACAGACTCAGCGACTGGCTACAGCTGCACAGCAGTCACTGATGTGTGCGTGTGGAGAACGTGGAAGGAATTAAATCTCCACACGGAACATAACCGCAGCGTGGTCCATGATGGACAGCTCTTAATAGAAGGAGAACAGTTTTTGTGACTCCACATGTCATACGTTAAGTTATATTTATGCAGAATGTTTAATAATCCAAGAAAACACTGTAAAGAAAAACTAAAAATGTTACAATAGTTTTCATGGTGGGTGGGATTGTAATTTTCTTCTTCGTATATTTTCATATTTTCCAGGTATCTAGTCATTTATATCTTTATAACTACAAAGATATTCTTAATTATATACTTAGTTTTCGGGTTAGAGAGAGCTTTGGGGGACAACTCTATTCCCATCATTTCAAACACCCTGTTCACAACCACTGGTAATAAAGTGGTTCCAGCCTGAGAAGCAACTACGCTGAGGAGTCTGGTTGCAGTCTGAGCACTGCAACAGCCACGTGCAATTGTAGTTGTCTGGCTGATGCTTTCTACTTCAGAAAGACCGCACAGTACCTCAGCAATACTCAACTTTTTCAGAACACATTAGTGAGACAAGAGGCCCTGCAGCTCACTCATTGAACCCACGACTCTATGCTCCTGTGAAGAGGCGAGAAGGGCACTGTTTTCCAGGTGACTCCAGGTGTTAGTGGCCCAGATCATTATTAACCCTTGGAGACATCTCATGGATCACTACCAGCTACCTGACCACACTTTTTTACAAAACAGTACAAAAGGAATCACTTCATATTAAATAGTAAAGTGTTGGAGTCAATTATTTGATTGTAGTGTTATCTGGCTTATAGTGGAATTTTGGACATTGAGGAGCTTATTTATGAACAAAAAAAATCAAAATTTTACATATTTTTCGAACGTGTGGTAGCATGTATAACAGTCGCCGACATGCACTGCCGGTTCATTGATACATGATGTACAATAGTAATTTGTTTGACATCTTCCACGTGGTGTTTTTCTCTTAGAGCAGACAATGCAGTCTCATTTTCTCCCTCCCACATTAATAATATGTAATTTGTTGTCCAGTCTGTGCACCACTGTGAAACCACTTCACACTTCTCTTTCTACAAGAAGCCAGCTGAGCCGGGCTCGGTGGCTCAGTCTGTAATCCCGTGCCTTTGGGAGGCTGAGGTGAGTGGATTGCCTGAGCCCGCAGGTTCAAGACCCGCCTGGGCAACTTGGCGAGACCTTGTCTCTACAATTAATCAAAAATGAGCCAGGCGTGGTAGCATGCGCCTTGTAGTTCCAGCTACTTGGAAGGCTGAGGCAGAAGGATCGCTGGAGCCCAACAGGATGAGACTGCGGTGGCCGGGAGCGGCCACTGCACTCCAGTCTGGGTGACAGAGTGAGACTCCAACTCAAAAAAAAAAGAAAGAAGACAGCTGATATTTTTTAACATATATCTCAGTATAGATTCCATCTCTTTATTTGCTTTTTCATGCAACTTGAATGGAAACTTCAAGGAAACATATATTTTTTAAAAATTTGCAGTGGTGTCAGTTTGTCCTGTATAATCACCAGCAATCTCTTTATGTCCGAGTGGTTTGCCAGATTTATAATGTCCCCTTAGAGAGGACATCTGAGTGCAAAGTGTTAATTTACAAAGTAAAATACAGATAGGTTCACAATGAAGACAATACCACAAGGCTAAGCCAGATCATACTCGCCAAAACATCCTAGCCGATTCATAGTGCTTTGCCTTTTTGATGATTACTTATTAAATGCCTGCTGTATGCAAGGCTCTCTATGAGGCAGTCTGACGCTAGAAAGAAGTATGAGAGTTCGGTCTGTGAGCTGGGGAGAAGTCAGATACCCAGGAGAAAAAAAGTAGAGTGGAAACGTGATCCTCTATTGGGAAGAAACAGGTTTCAGAGGAAGACTGAAATTTGGAATCCCCTGCCACATCTGGAAAATCCTCTGCCTTATGAACATTAGACCTCATCTAGACTGCAGCAAGGGCAAGGGCATGTGATGCCAATCAGAACCTCCAGCTCAGGTTTTAAGTCAGAACCAGTGACAAGAAGAAGCCACGATGATGCAGTCTTCACTCTGGCAAGGGGGCAGCAATGACCCCCTGGGTCAGAGGCAGTAATGACACTGGTGGCACTGCCGGTGCTACAGCGCCAACTGCGTCCAGTGGTGGCAACAGATGTCTCTTCATAGCATGACTTTGTGCATTGCCTGTGGCTATACAGTCTCCAAGTCTGGTTCTCAGCCCTGCGAGAGATTCTGAGAACTATACTAAATCATCCATCAAACTCCTTTTCTGCTTAAATTCGAGAGTTGGCTTCTGCTGTTCGCAACTATGAATCCTGACCGATTCAATTGCTGAAAACATGGGGCAAGCCGGGCTCAGTGGCTCAGCCTGTCATCCCGCGCCTTTGGGAGGCTGAGGTGAGTGGATGGCCTGAGCCCGCGGGCTCAAGACCCGCCTGGGCAGGGAGACCTCATCTCTACAATAAATCAAAAATCAGCCAGACGTGGTAGCGCATGCCTGTCATTCTGGCTACTCCGAAGACTGAGGTAGAAGGATCGCCGGAGCCCAGCAGGTCGAGGCTGCGGTGGCTGGGAGCAGCCACTGCACTCCAGTCTGGGCGACAGAATGAGACTTTAACTCAAAAAAACACAAAAACATGGGGCAGTAAGTAAGAATCAAATAAAGGCTTCAGGAAGATGGGATAAAGATTCAAACTAAGGCTGGCTCACACCTGCAATCCCAGCACTTTGGGAGGCAGAAATGGGAGGATCACTTGAGCCCAAGAGTGAGAGACCAGCCTGGGCAACATAGTGAGACTGTGTCTCTACAAAAAAAACTAGCTGGGTGTGGTGTCATGCACCTATAGTCCCAGCTACTTGGGAGGCTGACACAGGAGGATCACCTGAGCCCAGGAGTTAGAAGCTGCAGTGAGCTGTGATCATGCCATTGCACTCAGCTGCGGTGACAGAGTGAAAAATTCTAACTGAGGTGGCCAGAAAAAGTTTATGAAAGGGGTATGATCTGAGTTGCCACTTGAGGCAGAAGTGGTGCTTTACAAAGGAAAACAAAATCTGAGAGCTGATAAGTAGCAAAGGAGTGGTTAAGGAAGGGTGGGGTCATTAGAATGACATATGAAAGTGGTGTGTTTAGGGACAACAGTCCAGTGGGGTAAGATTCACCAGTGGTCATCTGAGAGACTGCTTCCAGTAAGCCTGCATTGGGTGACAAGGCCATGACACAGGCTGGTACAGTGGGCACTGGCAGCGGTGGGGGGGCGGAGGAAGAGGAGACACAGAAGGAATTTCAAAGGAAATTGTCTACAGAGAGCCACCAAATAAATTACAAAGCTAGGAAGGAACAGGTTTCAGAGGAAGGGGATAAGTTTCATTTTGAGCACCTTTAGTGTGATGGGATAGCAAATCCACTGAGAGGAGCTGGAGATTCAGAACTACACATTAAATGAGGGACCAAAACTCACATTTAAAAGTCAGAGCAGACTGGCCAGGCTCGGTGGCTCAGCCTGTAATCCCGCGCCTTTGGGAGGCTGAGGTGAGTGGATTGCCTGAGCCCGTGGGTTCGAGACCCGCCTGGGCAGTGAGACCTCATCTCTACGATAAATTAAAAAATCAGCCGGGCATGGTGGCGCATGCCTGTAATTCCGGCTACTGGGAAGGCTGAGGCGGAAGGATCGCCGGAGCCCAGCAGGTCGAGGCTGCGGTGGCCGGGAGCAGCCACTGCACTCCAGTCTGGACGACAGAGTGAGACTCCAACTCAAAAAAAAAAAGTCAGAGCAGAAATGATCGCAGTAGATAAAGAAACTGAGAGCGAGGAAAAGGCGGGGGCAAAGCCTCGGTGGTTTCTAGAATTAGGAGGCATGCAGGGAAGAATCAACATGACAGGCCTGGCTGCCATCTTGAAAGGCCTTCTTATAGGGCAGGCCCCGGCTGGTATCTAGGAACTCAGGACTTGAGGAGGGCACCCACCTACTCGAAAGGAGTGGTTTCCTGTCCATGCAAACATTATGGTTATGCTGAACACCTGCTTTCCTTCCGGGCGTCTGCGATTTCAGTATGTGGGAGGCAGAGGGTGCCTACATGACCAGCCCCCAATAAAAACCCTGAGCACTGAGTCTCCAATGAGCTTCCGTGGCAGACAACACATCCTCTGTGTTGTCACCACTCACTGCTGAAGACTGAAGCACATCCTGCGTGACCAGTATGAGACGACCTTGGAACCCAGCACTGGGCTTTCCTTGGACTTTGCTCCAGGGCCTTTTCCTTTTACAATTCTGCTCTGTCTCCCATCACTGCAGTAAATCCTAGCCACAAGCACAATTCTCCTGGTGAATCATCAAAGTGGGTGTGCTCCTGGGCACCTCAGCACAAGGTGAGAAGAGGGAAGGATCAGTCAGGGCAAGGCAGGATCACCAAGGAAGTCAGTGGTTGAGTAAATGTCCACACAAGGACAAGCGTCCATGCCTCTAACGTGGAAAAAGCTACGAGAGATCCAAGAAAACAAAGACCATGAAATGGATATCACACCCTTTGACCCAGTGATTCCACTTTTACAGATTTATCCTGCAGAAGCACTAGCACATGTGCACCAAGACTTACACACAAGGGTGTACACCATAGCACTGGATACAATTGCAAAAGGAAACTGACATCTCCAAGATGTGTCATGTAGGGTAGAAAACAGTTTATAAAGCATGATATATGCGTGTAAAGAAACAGAATAGGTAAAAGATGATAAACACAATACACACACACTTTTAGATGTTTACAATATACCTCCGAAAGGATATATTAAAATCTAGTAAAATGCGCGCAGTGGCTCACGCCTGTAATCCCAACACTTTGGGAGGCTGAGGCAAGAGGACTGCTGGAGGCCAGAAGTTCAAGACCAGCCTAGGCAACATAGTAATACCTTGTCTCTACAAAAATAAAAAAATAGCCCAGGGAAGTTGCACACACCTATTGTCCCAGCTACTTGGGAGGCTGTGGCAGGTGGAATGCCCAAGCCCAGGAGGTCGAGGTGGCAATGAACTGTGATCGTGCCACTGTACTCCAGCCAGGGTGACAGAGTGAGTCCTCAGCTCAAAAAATAAATAAATAGGCCGGGCTCGGTGGCTCAGCCTGGAATCCCAGCACTTTGGGAGGCCGAGGTGAGTGGATGGCCTGAGCCCGTAGGTTCGAGACCCACCTGGGCAACTTGGCAAGACCTCATCTCTACGATAAATCCAAATTTAGCCGGGCGTGGTAGTGCGCGCCTGTAATTCCAGCTACTTAGAAGGCTGAGGCGGAAGGGTCGCCGGAGCCCAGCAGGTCGAGGCTGCGGTGGCCGAGAGCGGCGACTGCGCTCCAGTCTGGGCGACGGAGTGAGACTCCAACTCAAAAAATAAATAAATAAAATAAATAAATAAACTGAAAAAAGGCATTGCTTTTGGGGAAGAGAACTGAGTACCAAGATCGAAGAAAAATTTATGTTTCACTGAAATCCTCAAATACTGTTTGCATTTTTTAATGATTTGCACATATTATCTTTAAATTTTCAGAATAGGAGTAAAAAAAAGAAAAGCCACTGGTTTGCCATAAAAGCAGTTTTAAACTCTGAAGACAGACTGTCTTCAAGCCACTGGGTGCTAGGTAACTAGGGAGAAGGAAAGTTACACGCAGGGCACGGACAGGAACAGAAACTGCCAGAGGGAAGTTGGTTCTGGAAGGAAGATGTGAGTTTCGTCTTGAACTCCCAGTCCTGAAGAGTGGGCCGGCAACTGAGAGAGCTAGAGGTTCACATCGGTGAAAGGCCCAATCTGTGCAACTGTTCAAAAGATCTGCAGGCGATCGGTAAAGGCACGAAAGAAATAAAGAGAAGTTAAAGACAAGATTTTACTAATAAAGCCAAGCAAGGAATTAAGAGAGCAAAAAACCAGACGACAGAGCCTTGGGGAGGAAGCCAAGGCAGCAGAAACTGATTCCCAGGAAAGCAGGCAGCAAAAGGAAGGGAAAAACTGGTGAAAAGGCTGACGAAACCTCACATGTGACAAACGAAAGATTGTATTGTTTTGTGTTAGAAGATTAAATTGTACGGTAGAAAGGGAGGTACTTGGAATCCCACAGAGAAAAGGGTAATTCTGGGAGCAAGGTTCCTAAAGGAAACTAGGCAAGCAGCTGTCAGTCCCAGGTGGGATTCATGTT
Source organism: Carlito syrichta (assembly GCF_000164805.1). Lineage (NCBI taxonomy): Eukaryota > Metazoa > Chordata > Mammalia > Primates > Tarsiidae > Carlito > Carlito syrichta. Next base: position 358,282 of record NW_007247805.1, on the reverse strand, counting down.
GACCACAGCTTATTAACTCAGAGTGACAACCAATTCTGCTTAATTTCTTTTTTTTTTTTTTGAGCTGGAGTCTCACTCTGTCGCCCAGACTGGAGTGCAGTGGCCGCTCCCATCCACCGCAGCCTTGACCTGCTGGGCTCCGGCGATCCCTCGGCCTCAGCCTTTCAGTAGCTGGAACCACAGGCGCGCACTGCCACGCCCGGCTAGTTTTTTGATTTATTGCAAAGATGAGGTCTCGCCTGCCCAGGCGGGTCTCGAACCCACAAGCTCAGGCAATCCACTCACCTCAGTCTCCCAAAGGCGCGGAACTACAGGCTGAGCCACGGAGCCCGGCTTCTGCTTAATTTCTGAGTAATTCCTTAAATGACTTGCACTTACTCATATCTGAAGAACTTATAAGCAACAACAATACAAATAAATAGTAGATAATGAACATCAGATTTCACTGATGGCATTTCTGTATGAAGATACTGTCTTCCAAATTATTCACTCAATTTGAATGGAAAGAAAAAATGTGCCTGAATTTTTTAGGTCTTAGAATTCCATTAGTTGCACAAGTCAAAGAAATACTAAATAAGAAAACCATGATCTTTTCCAAGAGGAGTTAATATGGACAGAGAAGGCCCATGACCAATGTGGATCAAAATTTTAGAAACATTAATGAAATAAAAAGTAAAAGGTGGCAGTTTTGTGTTCTTATAATGCCTAATAAAACATGGACACCCATTGTTTGAAATTATCACTAACAAAATGAAATAACCACCATGCCAGAAAAGTTTTTCTAAGTCTAGCTTGTAAAATATCCTAATTGATTAACCTGAAATCGCTATTTGTGGCCTTTTTTTTTTTGAACACTGGAAGGACAACTTGTTAGAAATGGGAGAACTGCAGTGCAACATGGGCCCTTGGTACTAAGAATGTTTAACACCAGTGGAATGTCAAGACTGCAAATAGCTGTTTTTGTTATTCAGTTCAGTCTTTCTACCTCTAACTTTTTCTATCCTTTTGTTAAGAACTGATTACAAAATGGAGAAACTAAGCCAGGCACAGCATAATCCCAGCACTTTGGGAGGCAGAGGCAAGAGGACTGCCTGAGATTAACAGGTTCGAGACCAGCCTGGGCAACTTGGTGAAACCTCGTCTCTACAATAAACCAAAAAATTAGCCAGGCATGGTGGCACTCGCCTGGGTTCCAGCTACTTGGAATATTGAGGTGGAAGGATCACCTGAGCCCAGCAGGTCAAGGCCGCAGGAATCATGAGCATACCACTGCACTCCAGCCTGAGCAAGAGTGAGATTCCAACTCAAAAAATAAAAACAATGTGTAGTGATAAGAACAGCGGCATGAACAGAGAACCTAAGAATACAGTCTGCCAATTCCTGGGGGGAAGGCTCAGATAATCATAAAACGTAATTTTTTAAAAGAAAAATGGATTTCTTCCTCTACAAGTTTTTCATTTTCTTTTTAAATTAGAACTGTCCATGAGCTTTCCCCTCTACCTTTAGAATACTGCTTGGTACTTGAGCAGGGAAAATGTCAAAAGCCAGTGGCGAGATGGAGACTGGGAAGAAGCAAAGGTCTGTCCAGTCCAGGCTGTCCTAGAACCTCTGACTGACTATATGTCCCGGGCCATTAAAAAAAAAAAAAAAGATGAAATAAAATATGAAATGAAATAAAATAAAATGGAGAAACTAAAAAGAAAAAGAAAAGGGGAAAAAAGCTACTTGCCAAAGACATTTCCCTTGGAAACATGTTACCCTGAACTGTCCTCAGAAAGGCAATTCCCAAGACCTGAAGCATCCCTGCCCTCAATCGGGGTAGGGATGCTTACTTTCCCAGACCCGGTCCTCAAGAAACGAAGGCTTCTTTTTGCTCCAAGTCTGTGGTTGAGGGTCCTGACCCCAGAAATTACAGGAATCATCAGTATGCTAGAATCAAGGCATGCAGGGATTTTAATCTACAAAATTATTTTCTACATAGCATTTAAATGAGACATCGTTGAACATAAGGACAAAAATGAAGACCCTAACCCCTTGAGCCAGCAGGGGACACTTCAGTCATCCTTAGCAGGCAGCCTGGTTTTGTTTTGTTTTGTTTTGTTTTACTCTTTGCAGAAAGTCTGTCTACAAGCCTGAGATGTTTTTAACTCTAACATGCACAAAATCATTTTAAATTGTTCACCGGCTTCAAGTTCAATAAATTTTCCTTTTTAAGCCTACTAATGACTGAAAGACTATTGCTTCTGAAACTGAATATGCTTGATATACTTGGTGGTCATACCTCGTTCTCACACAAAGACATTAACGGCTAAGGAAAAAAGAATTAGAGCTGCAAAGTAAATAACAAAAACTTGAACCCAGCCGGGCTCGGTGGCTCAGCCTGTAATCCCGCACCTTTGGGAGGCTGAGGTGAG
>NW_007247805.1:352157-355835 GCF_000164805.1 Carlito syrichta | reverse complement strand
TGAGACTCCAACTCAAAAAAAAAAAAAGAAAAGAAAAGAAAAAATTATAGAGTAAGAAATTCATTTTCCTTAAAAAAAAAAATTACGTTTTATGATTATCTGAGCTCTTCCCCGGGAAGTTGACACTCCCTTCACAGTATCCCAGGTTCTCTGTTCATGCCACTGTTCTTATCACTACACATTGTCATGTGACCCTTTCTCCCACTAGAGGACAAGAGTAGTATCTGTTTTCTAGCCAGCGTCCACCACAGTTCCCATCACATAGTAGGTGCTTTACCTACACTTCCTAGATTTTATTCTTACCCCATCCCCCAATGGATAATTACCATTCACCTGGATTTGCTCTTTTTTTTTGAGTTGGAGTCTTACTCAGTCACCCAGACTGGAGTGCAGCGGCCGTTCCCGACCAATGCAGCCTTGACCTGCTGGGCTCCGGCGATCCTTCCGCCTCAGCCTTCCGCGCTCCCACGCCTGGCTCATTTTTGGATTTATTGTAGAGATGAAGTCTCACCAAGTTGCCTAGGCGGGACTCGACCCCGCGGGCTCAGGCAATCCACTCACCTCAGCCTCCCAAAGCGCGGGATTACAAGCTGAGCCACCAAGCCCGGCTGGATTTGCCCTTAAGTCCACCATAGGTAAAAATGATTTTATAGGGTAACTGCATAATGAACATTTGTATACCTAACCCTGAATTGTACCCCACATCTTTAAAATAAAGAAATAAATTAAATAAAAAGATTGTATGGAAATCAGCTCGTTACCGGGTTATAGACGGTATTCTGTAGGTTGTTTAAGGACAGCATCATTCTTTTCCACCTTATTGTTGATCTTGTTGACTGGAATCTCTTTTCCGTGTACAGTCTAAGATTTAAGCAAAGTTCATTTAAAGGTTACTTGGATTGAAACTAGGGCAGTGGTCCTGTGTGAAGTGAAAATAGAGAGAAAGAAAAATAGACATGCATCATTTTTCTTCACACTAGAACTATTTTAGGTTTAAATTCATTATGTTACTGATATTTACCAAATAACGAGATGTTATTACAATCAAAGATCTGACTTCCATTCTCACCAGTGGTTCTTATATACAAAAGAATGTTGGATTATGAGGGTAGGAAATACTGATTTTAAAAATATATCAGTAGAAGACTCCTAACATGAAATTTATTATTAAAAATACTGAAATAGCCAGGTACGGTGGCTCATGCCTGTAATACCAACACTTTGGGAGGCAGAGGTGAGAGGACTGCCTGAGACCACGGGTTCAAGACCAGCCTGGGCAACATGGCGAGACCTCGTCTCTACAATAAATCAAAAAAATTAGCTGGGTGGTGGCACGTGCCTGTAGTTCCAGCTACTTGGAAGGCAAAAGCAGTAGTATCACCTGAACCCAGCAGGTCGAGGCTGTGGTGGCCGTGAATGTGCCACTGCATTCCAGCCTGAGTGACAGAGTGAGACTCCAACTCAAAAAAACCCAAAAAACCAAAATAATGGCAAATACTAATCAATCAATCCTGTACAACTACCAGAGGTATTTATTTAACTCGCCCTGTCTGTAAAATGAAAACAGTAATAGTGTTCACATCATAGGTTTGTTCTGAGGATTAAATGATTAATAAAACTGGAACAGTAAGGTGCTATATGTTAGCAATTATTATTAAAAGAAGAGATTGTGCTTTCTCCTCCAAATTCAACAATCTTATTTATTTTTTTCAAAATATTTTTTAGAACGCAGGATTTATTGAGAGGACAGAAAAGCTCCAACAGTGGGAGGGGACCCCAGGGGGCTGCCCCAAATTAAACCATTTTAAAGGGGGGACAACCCAGTCCTTTGAATACTAATACGATACAGTTTTCTGTGTCACTAAAAACTACATTTTTAAAGATAGAAGATCCCATCAGTAATAGCTCTAGGGCAGACTTGATGACTTTAAGTAGATCTAAAAGAGAAACGAAACCACAGCTTCCCACATCGGACTTCACACTGCAGCGCAAGACACACTGACCAAATCTCTGACTTTTTCTTAAGACGAAAAACCCCACATCCCTCGTGGCTTACCCCCTAAACATAACCCACTTGTGTCCATAACTTGCACGTTAGTCAAAGCCTCAAAACTCTTCGGCTCTGTGAAATTCAGGAAGCTCGACAAATGGAAAAAGCAGTGACACAGGGCTGCCACAGCCACATGGAGAGGACCGCGAGTGACCCCACCTAGGCCAGAGGCTGGCATTAGACCATCAGCCCGAAGCAGGCCAAAGCCCTCTCGTCTAGGTTTACCGGTTGAAAGGAGAGACCCCCCCCAGAAACTTAGAATAAACTTAGTTCACATTCTGCCTCAGCATAACCATTTGTGCTTAGACGGACACACTTTGAAGCTAGCACAGGTTAGACACAGAGAGACACATTTCCAATAGGCTGGCTTTAGGAAACATTCAGACATTTTACCGCAGGCCAAGCGGGCAGCCTACCCCACCGCCTAGGCAAATCTCCATCAGCTGCAAGACGAGAACAGCCCAACCGTTCGATTCATGGTGTAGCATGATAATCTCTAAGAAACTCTCAGGCCCCTTAGCTGACCGAAGCCATAGAAATGATAAGAAGACTAGCTTTTTGCTAAAGAGCTTGTGGATGGAAAACATCTGACAGGTCTCTTGCAGTCTCCTCCCATGAGCCCAGCATCCGAGGGCGTGAGATGCTAACGTCTGGCCACATCAAGATCTAAGACTCCTGTGGCTCCAGGCAACATCAAGACCCCCAGCCCTGAACATTCCTTTTGGCCCAGACCCCTCTGGGCCCAAACCGCCCTGATCCCAAAGGCCCTTAAATAGACCAACTTCTTGGCCCGTTGATGCCACACTCGCCTCTTGAGGGTCGGCCCCTTTGCCAATCTGTGAAAGGTGAAGGATAAACTTGACTTCCTTCCACGCCTCGCTTGGTCGCAATCTTGCATGACTCCCGCGGCCCCGGCCCCGGCCCCCCTCGCCTCGGTCCGCCCTCTCACGGGCCACCCACGGAGTCGCAGGCCTGGCTTTCCCGGCGTCCCCGCCGCGGGCCCTGCGGTGAGATGACTCGGCATCTTCCCGCGCGAGTCGGGAGTCGGGGAGGGCGACCAGGCGGGCCACTGCCTGTCGCCAGACGCCAGGAAAGAAAACTACCCGGATTCCTCTGCCGGACGGCGACTGGAAGTGGGTGGGAAGGAGGCCCAGGCGGGGGGGGGGACCTTGCTACGAGGCGACCCCGGGGTCCCCGGCCAGAAAGATGTCCAAGAAGGGCCACGACTCCCGGCGATCCCTCCTTCCTCGGGGCGCCCGGCCAAAAAGGACCTTCCCGCACCCGGCCCCGCCGCGGTGAGGACCTGCGGGACAGCGTGGACCGGACACTGTCCCATCCATCAGGCTCCGATTTAGCGACAGCGACGTCCGAATCCCCCCGTCGGCTGGCACGGCCATCGGAGCTGCTACGCCCCCGGCGCCCGCCGCGCCCCGAGGCCCGCGGTTCCCCGACTTACCCCGAGGCCGGCGTTGCGGCCGCTCCCGGCAGGAGGCTGTTTGTCCTTCGCGGGACGCCGTCTGGATTCCCAGGCGTCCGCCGCGGCTACGGGAAGCTCCAGGAGTCAGTCCTGGCGCATTTCCCGGTTCGCGCCCCCTGGAGTCGCGGTCGGCCCTGCGGCCGCCTCCCGG
>NW_007247805.1:340021-351987 GCF_000164805.1 Carlito syrichta | reverse complement strand
CCGGGCCAGGGTCGACACCGCACGGGCCCCGCCGGGACCAGGGGCGGCCAGAGGCGCCGTCGCCGGCCTTGGCGGGTCAGCGCCGGGGCTCTGTAAGTTTCCCTCCGCGTCTGCCCGGGGTCGGTTCCGGACAGGGCCGTCGAGATCCTGCCAGTGCCCCTTTCGGCGTCGGTGAAACGACGGGGACCTGGGCTCGGGACACGCTGGGCCGTGCCAGCCCGAAGCCCCCAGCCCCTTAGGAATCGCCGGGACTTGCAGCCACCGGGTATTACGCGCCAATGTCTTTCTAAATTGGGCGCTTCCCCAGGGGGCAATTTAAGCAGCCTGGAGCACGCTTCTGCGCTTGTTGGATGCTCTGGAAAGCCTCAGCTTTTCAGGGCCCACCTTGACGTAGTTTGACTTTGATGGGCTGTAAGGTGATTTCAGTAAGTCACGTCGGCCCCCTGTTCATTTTGCGTTAAGGACCTCAAAGTTCTCATCTTCTCCACTGTTATCCACATTTGTTTTGAAAGACGTGTCTTTAGCGTCACCCCTGGCTTTTGTTTTTGTTGGTTTGTATTTTAATTGAAGAATTTCGTCACAGGTCACACGCCAGCGAACTCGTGTTCTGATTCATTATTGCTTTTCTCTCCTCTTCCTCCCTGCCCATTTTCAAAGTTTGGGTCACTAAGAGCCAACTTAAACAGCTGAAGTAGCACTTGACATACACTGCCTTGAGTTTGTAGTTACCTTTCTGTGTTTTATCCATCCAAGCTGAGAAAAGGAACTTGGCTTACTTGTTCCCCAATACCTAATGTAATGCTTTGCATGGATACCGAAGCTGCAGGTTAAAATGTTAGGTTATTGGTAACGTGAAGATCAGTTGAATGGCTCCACAATTTTTGTCTGGGTTTTTCTAGCACTTTTATTAAGTCAGAAAAAGCTAAATACACATCAATGCTCTGTTTCTTTGGTGAGTGGTATTTCGGTGCAAATGGGATTGAATAAAAGGGCCAGAAATCCAGTGTTGACAAAGTCAATCTGAATTAAAATATCCATAAATTCTAAGAATTTGCCCCTAGAAATAACTTCCTTGTTTGTCATGTTTGTTCAGTGAGCCCAGTGTGTTGTTTAAAATAAATAAGTACTGGGTGCCTGTCATGACAAGACATAGTAGTAAGGAAGGCAAGCATGCAAAGGACCTCATGGCCCCTTCTGGACGAGAGTCCTACATCTCTTCCTTGGATTATTGCGATAGCCCCCTAAACGGTCTCCCTATTTTTTGGTTTTTTGAGTCAGAGTCTCACTCTGTCACCCAGGTTGGATCACAGCTCACCACAGCCTCAACCTCTTGGACTCAGGCAATGTTTTCACCTCAGCCTCTCAAGCAGCTGGGAATACATGCGCATGCACGCCACAATGACTGGCTAATTTTTTGATATTTTGTAGGGACGAGAACTCACTATGTTGCCCAGGCTGATCTCAAACTCCTGGGCTGAAGCGGTCCTCCCGCCTTGGCCTCACAAAATGCTGGGATTACGTAGGCATAAACCACGGCGCCCGGCTCGGTCTCCCTGTTTTTGTCCTTGCCTCCTGCAGTCTGTTCTAAACACAGCTGCCAGAGAGGACATGACAAAAAATAATTCAGACGATGTTAATCCTCTACTAAAACCTTTCACTAACTTACTCATCCTTTGAGCAAAGATTCAGTTCTTACAGGAGAACGTCATGATCTGCCCCTAATCCCCACACACCATGGCTTCATTTCCTATTTTCCTAGATTTTTCTGCAGCAATCGCACTGACCTTGCTATTCTCACAGCATGCCTGTCACATGCCCACCTCAGAGCTTTTACACTTGATGCGTCTTTGCCTTTTTCAAGTCTACTCAAATATCAGTTCTCAGTGAGACCCTTGCTGACCACATTTAAAGCTGTAAACACCTTTCTGAAACACACACAAACACACACCCTATCACTCTTCCTTGCTTTATTTTTTCTCTAATATCTAGCATATTCTAATGCTATATAATTTACATTTGGATCTTATGTTACTTCCCCATCAGACGGTAAGCTTCATGAGGGCAGGAGTTTTGTTTGTTCTTGCCTCAGTGGAGTTTCCATTCCAGCTGGGACACAGAGAGTGATGTGCTTTGGAGAAAGTTTAAATATTTAATTGGGTGGCTGCCTTAGTTGGGTGCCAGGGAAAGACCCGAGGAAGTAAAGTTTAAGCTGCTAGTGAGTGAAAGACAGAAGGCAGCCTTATGAAGATTGTGGGGAAGGATATTTCAGGATGAGGGAACAGCTGTCCCTCTAAGGTTCTTGAGAATGCATTGAATGTGTTCGGGAAACAAAGGCCACCAACATGTCTGATGGGTGGTAGATAAGAGGAAAATGATAAGAAGTCGTGGAATTGGATGCATTCACCCAGGAAAGAAGACAGATTAAGAATATTACCAAGGGCTGGCCATGGTGGCTCAGCCTGTAATTCCAGCACCTTGGGAGGCCGAGGTAAGTGGCTTACCTGAGCCCCTGGGGTCAAGACCAGCCTGAGCAACTTGGCGAGAGACCTCGTCTCTACAATAAATTTTTAAAAATTAGCCAGGTGTGGTAGTGGACACCTGTAGTTCTGGCTACTTGGAAGATTGAGGCAGAAGGATCGCTGGAGCCTAGCAGGTCGACACTGGGGTGGCCCGTGAGCGTGCCACTGCACTCCAGCCTGGGCAACAGAGTAAGATGCCAACTCAAAAAAAAATAGAATATCACCAAGGACAGAGCTTTAGGGAGTTAAGAAAAAGCCAGGAAGTGAGACTAAGAGGCAGCCATGGAGACCTGTCGAGGGTGATGTCACAGCCGCCAAAGAAAGGAACAGCCTACTGTGCCAAATGCACTGAGAGCTCAAGGAAGATGGAAGTGACTGATGGGTTTAATAACACGGAGGTCATTGCTGACTCTGACTCTGAAGTGAGTTGAGAAATATGAGACGAAGGAGTGGTAGAAATAGTGACTAAGCATTTCAAAAAATGTTACTGTAAAAAGAAAAACAGCATTGTAGCTGAGAAAGCAGTGGAGTAAAGGGAAGATGTTGATTTTCTTGTTCTGCTCTTGTTTTTAAAGAGAAAAGATACTATGGTGATATCTTGTCGGGGTCTCACCCGGTTGCCCAGCCTGGAGTGCAGTGGCATGATCACAGTCACCACAGCCTCAACCTTCTGGGCTCAGGTGATCCTCCCTCCTCAGCCTCCCAAGTAGCTGAGACTAAAGGCACATGCCACCACACCCAGCTAAATTTTTTTTTTTTTTTTTTTGTAGCGATGAGGTCTCGGTATGTTGCCCAGGCTGGTCTTGAACTCCTGGGCTCAAGCAATCCTGCCTCGGCCTCCCAAAGTTCTGAGGATTACAGACATGAGCCACCACCCCTGGCACAATATTCTTATGTGTAAGGCAGTCTACTTTTTCATTTTAAAAATGCTGCTTAAAATTCACTGAAATGTTTGCAGGACCCTCTAATGGGATGGGACCTAAAGTTTGAAAACCACTTTCAGTGGTGTGTTGGAGTGAGCTCATACTGGTTTGTGAGAGCCAATTTTCCACATCTCTTCCATGTTGATAACTTGAAATTGTCCAAGAAAGGAGTATTTACACCCTGGAAATAAGCAACTGCTACAACTTAAGACCTGTTTTCAATTCAGAGAGCCAGATGTTAAACATTCACCAGCATACCACTGACTGTTCTCATGTGAATGATCCAGTGAAGAGGAGAAACTGATCACACAGGAGAGAGAGGACAGTTACAAGGGCAGTTCTAGAAATGATTTTGCCCCAAAAGCACAGGAGTAAAAGTATGAATCGCAGTTCAAAACAATAGCACAGATATTACAAATTATTTGCCACAATTGCCTTAGAGTCACAAAGATTAAAGGATCGCTTCTGGTAGGATCAATTTCTTTTTCATTTATTATCCTCTTCCTCACCTAGGAAGCAATATTTACATAGTATATGGTACTATAAATTTAGAAATTGTGTAATATAAGAATATTGTTTCATAAGCACAATGTCAAACAATGTATATGGCCCATTTTTAAAAAACTAGAAAAAATATCACCAATCATGGACTTCAGACTTATGGGTTTAAACCATATAGGCTCTTGCTACCTGGCAGGATCAACTGATTAAATGAAAATATCCACCATATTCCGTTAATGATGTGAATCATACTGTTTCAAGCTAAGAAACACTTTGGCAGTGAATTTGCCTATTATCGTGTTGCTGTGTTAGTTTTGTTATCAATATAATTTGTACATTTTTTACCTCCCCAACCATCCACAAAGTAGCGGCGCCAGTGCTAGAAAAATATGCCCCAAATCAATAATTTGGAAACACAAGTTGCATATGATGAAAAGAATGTGAAGAACTTTTAACAACTGCCTTGACTGTGAATTTAGAAACCAGAACTCTGGAACCTGAACAATAATGATAAATAAAAGACAATATGAAAGCAACAACTCTAGATCTAGGGGTCCTGAGAACACATGCCCTGCTCCCTGTTTACTCCCATGAGAGAATTAGTCAAAACATGTAAGTTTTAAATTAGGCAAAGTAAGCCAGGCTCGGTGGCTCAGCCTGCAATCCCGCGCCTTTGGGAGGCTGAAGTGAGTGGATTGCCTGAGCCTGAGGGTTCGAAACCCGCCTGGGCAACTTGGCGAGACCTCATCTCTACAATAAATCAAAAAATCAGCCGGGCGTGGTAGCGCGCACCTGTAATTCCGGCTACTCGGAAGGCTGAGGCGGAAGGATCGCCGGAGCCCAGCAGGTCGAGACTCCAACTCAAAAAATAAAATAAAATAAAATAAATTAGGCAAAGTCCTGAGGAACGCATTCTTTACAAGGCCACAGCGCTCATATCCTTATACACACATCTGTTGGGTTTTTTTGAGTCAATCTCACTCTGTTACCCAGGTTAGAATGCAATGGTACACTCACGCCACTGCAGCTTCGACCTTCTGGGCTCAGGTGATCCTTCCAAGTAGCTGGAACTACAGGCACACACCACTATGCCCGGCTCATTTTTTTTTCTTTTATTGTAGAGATGAGGTCTTGCCATATTGCCCAGGCTGGTCTCGAACCCTGGACTCAGGCAATCCTCTCACCTCAGCCTCCCAAAGTGCTGGGATTACAAGCATGAGCCACTACGCCTGGTTTCCCCAAGAAATGTTATGGGAGGTATCATTGACCTCTTCTGATTGTCCTCCCCAGTTTAGAAGGACACATTTCCTCTTTGAATCCTCTTGCTTTGATTTAATCTCCCCCACACCCCAATACTAGCCCCATCCATGAGTGCGCGGCCACTTTTTCTCACCTTCCAGACCCCTATTCAGAGTGACAAGCTCACCTCTTATGTCTACAGGCTCATGTCCTAAATCCTTTCTTTTCAGGTGTGAGGAACAAGCTTCTGGAACTATAGTTTTGTCATAAAATAAAAGAATCTTAGTGATGGCAGGATTCCAAGAGCCGTGTAAGTTAAATTCATCTCACTGTCTCAACGGATGAAATGTCCTATTTTTAAAAAAAAATTTTTTTTTTAGTTGGAGTCACTGTCACCAAGTCTGGAGTGCAGTGGCATGATCACAGCTACTGCAGCCTCAACCTGCTGGACTCAGGTAATCCTTCTACCTCAGCCTGGCTGGAACTACAGGTGCACGCCACTATACCTGGCTACTTTTTTGGTTTATCATAGAGAGGAGGTCTCACCAAGTTGCCCAGGCGGGTCTCAAGCCCATGGGCTCAGGCAATTCTCTCGCCTCAGCCTCCCAAAGTGCTGGGATTACAGGTGTGTGCCACTGCACCAGGCATGTTGTCCTATTTTTTAAATATTTCTTTTGAATGGCTTGCAGCCTATGATATGTTAGCACTAGAGAATGCCTTTTTGTTCGTTTGTTTGTTTTGAGTGCGAGTCCTACTCTTTTACCCAGGCTGGAATACAGTGACATAACCACTGCTCAGACAGTCTTAATGACTCAACCTCCCAAGTAGCTGGGGCTACAGACATGTACCACCACATCCAACTAATTTTTTAATTTTTTGTAGAGGTGAGAGCTTGCTGTGCTGCCCTGGCTGGTCTCAAACTTCTGGGCCCAAACACTCCTCCTGCCTTGGCCTCCCAAAGTACTGAGATTACAGGTGTGAGCCACTGCCTCCAGCCTGCGAATGCGGAATTATTTAGCATGAGAATAATGTGTCTCAAATTATGTAAAAATTTAAAGGCAAAACAATACTAAAATGTATAAATAGTGCATATATGTGTTTCTAAATAAAACTATATATATATATATTCTATATGAAAATAGTATATCCAAGAAATAACTTTTGGACGCCTCCAGTATATTAGGCAACAGTGGTAATATATATCTCCTGGAGCGTCAAATCTAACGGGAGTCAGACATTGAGTAATGACACATGTATTTCGCAAAGTGCAAAATAATGATATCAGTAACTGTTAATGCTCATGTGACTCCTTTTCCTGCAAAGTTACTAAGAGTCATTAAAAGGCCTTCTCCAACAAGCCGGGGTTAGTATTTAACCAGCCTTTCTTGCACATAGCTAATTCTCTCCCAGCGTGTGTTTACACAGCTCATTATAAACTAAAGCGACAAGTGAACCCCAAGAGAATGTCTGTGGCAGGTTGGGGCAAGCAAGAAATAAACGCTTTTTTCTTTTTCTTTTTTTTTTTTTTGAGTTGGAGTCTCACTCTGTCACCCAGACTGGAGTGCAGTGGCCTCTCCTGGCCACTGCAACCTCGACCTGCTGGGCTCCGGCGAGCCTTCCGCCTCAGCCTTCCAAGTAGCCGGAATTACAGGCATGCGCTACCACGCCCAGCTGATTTTTTGATTTATTATGAAGATGAGGTCTCGCTGCCCAGGTGGGTCTCGAACCCGCGGGCTCAGGCAATCCACTTACCTCAGCCTCCCAAAGGCACAGGATTACAGGCTGAGCCACCGAGCCCGGTCTCTTTTTCTTTTTTAATGGAAAGATGCTATTGAGTTCACGTACTTTTTATTTGGGGTGTTTAAAAACATACACAAAAGTAGAGCGAAGGCATGATGAGCTCCCGTGCTCTCCCTGCCCGGCCCTGCAATGACCAACGTGGCCAGTCTGGTTTTATGCCACCCACTTCCTCCCACCACTGACTCATTTTGGAGCAAATCTCAGGCTAATGAAGCCTGAGCAGTATCAGCTTCAAAACTAGTTATTAGACTTAAAGGTTGAGTAAGATCCAGCTAGGTTTATATTTCTGGTCAGAAAACTTTAAGAGGTAATAGGTGTTTCCAGGTGGAACTCTCCAGGAGGCACAAAATGTCTGGTTGGTTTTCTTCTTTGGACATCAAAACTAGTCTTTGGTTTCAGATGCAGGGAGCCTGATTCATCTTTTACAAAGTTCCCATCAGCTTTTGATCAGATGATTTTAGCCTCTAGTTATTGATGGTCATTGCTAGGTCCATTATTTCCTTAGAAATTGAAAAATAGTGATATTTCAAATCTGTCATTCCTCCTGCATTATTTATAGGAATTCTTTCAAGAGGAAACACTGCTATGATCCATAATGCTTCAGTGAATAGCTTTGTTTGCATGGCCTTTTAAAATATTTGCCACAGTGTATCTCCTCCAGATAGATTCCTAGAAGTGGCCCTTTTGTCTCAAAGGTGAAATACCATGTCATCTTGCTAGAGAGTAGTCCAAGCACTCCTTGAGAATTCATGCAAATCCTATCCCTGGTCTACCTTAGGGGGAGGTCCCGGCTCCTCTAGTGGGAAAGGGGTATTGGAGATGAGGCCCAGTGTCTGCGGTTGGAAACTTCTCACCTGAGATGACAGGGGCACCCAAACTCAAAGAGAGACGGGATCAGGAACCACATGGGAAGCCAAAGTCGAGAAGCCGGGGAAGAAATCTGACTTCTGGCCGGGCTTGGTGGCTCAGCCTGTAATCCTAGCACTTTGGGAGGCCGAGGTGAGTGGATTGCCTGAGCCTGCGGGTTCGAGACCCGCCTGGGCAACTTGGTGAGACCTCATCTCTACAATAAATCAAAAAAAATCAGCCAGGTGTGGTAACGCATGCCTGTAATTCCGGCTACTCAGAAGGCTGAGGCGGAAGGATCGCCGGAGCCCAGCAGGTCGAGGTTGCGGTGGCCGGGAGCAGCCACTGCACTCCGGTCTGGGCGACAGAGTGAGACTCCAACTAAAAAAAAAAGAAAGAAAGAAAGAAAGAAATCTGACTTCCGGACTCAAGCAGTCCTCCTGCCTCAGCCTCCCAAAGTGCTGGATGACAGGGAATTTCAAAGAGGGGCCGGGAGGAGAGACAGAAGCTTCCGTCCATGGAACAGAAGTATGGGAATGATGAATCCAAATAGGCTTGGCACCAATTGAAAAGGGCCCCAAATCATTACCCTGAATAGTAGCTTCTCTATGTTTTTCTTAGCTGTCTGGCACATGATGTGGAGTCAAGGGTCATGGCGTGTGTTGATGTCATGCCCAAGCGCAACTCGCTGGAGGGAGTGGCAGCTGAAACCCAGGCTGCACTTTAGCCAAACTGATCTGGTGCTGCAAGCCCCTCCCTCTGACCACTACTCCACCCACCAGCTGCCCCTCTCCCTACCTCCACCACCCCAAAGGGATGGAGATGGGGTGAGGACCACCTTTTTCTAATTTGCACAAAGATGCATTGGGCCCAACCTTGGCTTGCCCATTCTAGGGCAGGAATCATCTGAAATCTCCTTTTGTTCTTATGGTTATATCCATATCTTTCTGTATAATTTAGTTGTAATACTGCACTTTTTAAATCTGCCTACAGCAGGAAGGTGAGGCTAAATGTAATGTTCCTTTGCCTCCTGAGCCGTAAATAAAGAGTTGTTTATTTTAGAAAAATGGTTTCCAGGTCAAAATGGGACTGCCAACTGCTGCAAGCTTAGGGTTGTGTGAGGCGAGGCATGTTGATACTTTATTTGGAGACGGGAGAGGCAGGAAAACCAGGAGACCATGAAGTACTGAGAAATGATCTGAATCTTTGTTTAGGACCTCAAGCTTTGGAATGGAGAGGGTCAGGGCACTGAAGGCTGTGCTACCATGCACTCGCTTACAGACGTGGTTTTTAAACATTTTTGCTCACATAAACGCTAGTAGAATTTTGAAAAACTGGCTGGATGCGATGGCTCACACCAGTATTCTGAAAAATTTGGGAAGCCAAAGTGAGAGGATTGAGTCCAGGAGGTTGAGACCAGCCTGGGCAACATAGTGACATCTCAACTCCAAAAAAAAAAAAAATCACAAAAATAGCCAGGCATGGTGATGCACATCCAGCTACTCAAGAGGTTGAGGCAGGAGGATTGCTTGAGCCCAGGAATTCAAAGTTGCAGTAAACTATGATTGTGCCACTGCACTCCATCCTGGGAGACAGAGCAAGACCCTAGCTGTATCAACAACAACAACAACAAAAGAATTTTGAAAAATTATGTAATCTCTCACACTTTTAACATGAATGCTTAGGTTTAATTAGTTGGAAATGATATAATTTCTAGAATATTGCAAAAATTGACAAATTGTTACATTATTATTTTAAAGGTGTTAAATATAAGAACAAAGTGGTTTAATATTCACCATCATCCAATTAAAAAATACACTAGCAAGCTTTCCTTTAAGAGTTATTTTACATTATTATTTTTCTCTTGAAATTGTATTTCTGTCCCATTCCCCCATAGAATTTTATTTAGCATGATCTAGTTTTAATGCTTGAAAACTTTTTATGGATCATCCATTGTATCTCTGCAACAAAGATATTTTATAAATTAATATTTCTTAAATTCCTGTGGTTATAAGGCTCTAAATGTTAAAAATATATCTTCAGGGTGGGCACGGTGGCTGATGCCCATAATCCCAGCACTTTAGAGGCCAAGGTGAGAGGATTGCCTGAGCCCACAGGTTCGAGATCAGCCTGGACAACTTAGCGAAACCTTATCTCTACAATAAATCAAAAAATTAGCTGGGCGTGGTGGCAAGTGCCTGTAGCTCCAGCTACTTGGAAGGCTGAAGCAGAAGAATCACCTGAGTCCAGCCAGTCGAGGCTGCGGTGGCCATGAGCATACCACCACACTCCAGCCTGGGTGACAGAGTGAGACTCCAACTCAAAATATATATATATATATATATATGCACACACACACACACATATATATATTCAAAAATTATCTTCTAATCGGGTTATTTTTGTAAGTCTTTTTATTGTTACAATGATCCGAATACTATCAAAATTACATAAATTTTATCATTTTGTAAACAATTGTTAAAGTTTTATTGGAACTTATCATCTATTATCCATCTCATCTTAATTAGATAGATAGGTGTATTATAGAACCTTTATTAAAGGAGACTCTACAGGTATCAGTTTCAATTTCCTTTGCTTGGCAAGATGGGTTTTTAAAAACACCCAAGGGCACCTTGTCTCTCTAAAAGTAAATCAGAAAGTTAGCCAGGCGTGGTAGTCCAGGCTACTCGGGAGGCTGAGATGGGAGATCGCCTGATCCCAGGAGGTAGAGGCTGTCGTGAGTCGTGATGGTGCCACTGCACTGAAGCCTGGGTGACAGAGTGAGACCCTGATTCAAATAAAATGAAATAAAACACCCAAAGATGATGCAGGATATTACAGTAGAGAATCAATGAAGGGTGTCAGTGAAGTAAGAGAAGTGCCATTTTGAAACAGGAAATAGGAAAAGAACTAGCTTCATGCCCCAGTTGGAGGGAATTTCTCTCTCAGGCAGATCGGGGTTCAGAAAAGAGTACGGGCTGGGTGCAGTGACTCACTCCTGTAGTCCCAGCACTTTGAGAGGCTGAGGCAGGAGAATTGCTTGACCCCAGGAGTTTAAGACCAGCCTGGACAACATAGTGAGACTCCATCTCTATTAAAAAAGAGAGAGAGAGAGAGAGACAGAACAAAAGAGAGAGAAAGAGAGGGAGGGAAGAGGGAGAGAGAGAGAGACAGAACAAAAGAGAGAGAAAGAGAGGGAGGGAAGAGGGAGAGAGAGAGAGAGTACAAATGGAGGTTGATAACTCCCGCCTGAGAACCCTAGGCAGAGTTCTCACCTATCCTCAGGGTGTATGCATACCCCAATTAGAAGTCCACTGGTCCATGTGACATTAGATTCGCTTATTTACCTATAAAATGGAGAGTAATAAAACCCATCTTGGGGAGCTGTGAGTGAGGACTGACCAAGGTAAGGTGTGTACTGCTTACACATATTA
The DNA here is from genome assembly GCF_000164805.1 of Carlito syrichta. Classification (NCBI taxonomy): domain Eukaryota; kingdom Metazoa; phylum Chordata; class Mammalia; order Primates; family Tarsiidae; genus Carlito; species Carlito syrichta. The sequence goes on along the minus strand of NW_007247805.1, from coordinate 340,725 downwards.
TGCTACGCAAACACACAGCAATGGACACTATCTTCTGAGTTAGGCGTTTTCTGTTATGGCTGTTATTATTGGTGGTAAAGATGTCATGGATAATTATGATAAGAGATAGAGAGTGTCTGTTGCAAGTCCTCAACATACCTTTATTGTAACGGTTCTCTCACTGAATTATAACTGCCTGTTTTCCTCTCTGTCTTTATTCCTGGACTTGTTGGCTTCTTGGGTTGGGAACCATCAGAATTGTCACTGTATTCCCAGAAGTTAACAGAGGGACTGGCCACAGTAAGGGCTCAGTTAGCATTTGTTGAGTGAATTCATGTGATTTATCCTATTAGTGTCTATTTAACATTAAAACTGGAAACAAATCACTAAAAGAGGTAGAAACCATTAGGCCAAATCTGTCACTCCAGAAAAATAGCACCCTTTGATCTGGTTTTTTTTTTTTTTTCAGAGACAGACACTAAGAGAACAAAGCAGTTTTCACTACTTATTTTTCTTTATCAAAGGAAAATGGGCTTACTCACTGTTTTCATTTGCCCTGTTTCCAATATGGGCCATCACAAAGCTCAGGTTGAGTGCTTACACAGACCTAAAGCATACTTGAGCCTTGAGAGCCCAATAAAGACACGTTGCTTCTTTAAATTATTGTTACTATTTTTTTTTTTTTTTTTTGAGTCGGAGTCTCACTCTGTCGCCCAGACAGGAGT
>NW_007247805.1:332291-340001 GCF_000164805.1 Carlito syrichta | reverse complement strand
CTGCTGGGTTCCGGCGATCCTTCTGCCTCAGCCTTCCGAGTAGCCGGAATTACAGGCATGGGCTACCACGCCCGGTTGATTTTTTGATTTATTGTAGAGATGAGGGATCCCTGCCCAGGTGGGTCTCGAACCCGCAGGCTCAGGCAATCCACTCACCTCAGCCTCCCTAAGGCGCGGGATTACAGGCTGAGCCACCGAGCCTGGCTATTGTTACTATTTTTAGAGACAAGGTCTCACTGTGTAGTCCAGGCTAGAGTGCAGTGGCATGAATAAAGCTCACTGCAGCCTCGAATTCCTGGGCTCAAAGAATCCTCTGACCTCAGCCTCCTGAGCAGCTGGAACTACAGGTAGGTGCCACCACTCCCGGCTAACTTTTTTATTTTTCGTAGTAATGGGGATCTCGTTATGTTGCCCGAACTGGCAGACCCAGGTCAGTGGCCCAGGTCAGAACTCTTGGCCTTAAGCAATCCTCCCACCTTGACCTCCCAAAGCACTGGGATTACAGGCATGAGCCACCACACCCGGCCCCCGCATTATCGTCTTGATAAAAAGAAAGAGAAAATGAACCAGCAAATTAACTTTTAAAAATGTTCCAGCGTTAATACGTTCATGCATAGCTATGCACATATTAAATTTAGTATATTTGATGGAAGCAAAATTGAAGCTGTTATAAATTTCTATGAAATCTGACCCCTGGTAGCTCCAGTCTCTTTTCGTTCTAAAATTATGCTTGTGCAGCCCGCATGTACATCATAATGGATAGTTCTCACTAGATGGCCAGATTTTCACCAGCTCTTTTTTTAAATTCAAACATTGTTTCACAATGATGCAAATAATACTGATGCACAAAAAGCCAGAACAATATTTTCAGTTGGTTGAAGTGTTTACTTCATTACAAGCTTTTTTCTCTTACGTTGGGCCTAATTTCTTCTAGGTCTGACATAATTTTTCTGTGGGGTGCAATTTTTTCCTAGTCGTAAATACAAAATCTTATATGCGAAGGTTCACTTTTGCCTCTGTTTCATGGTGCTTTAACTAACTTGACAGATCATGAAGAGCGTGTGCGTGATAGGGAAAAGCTGGAAGGACACGACCTTCTGAGTTGGGCAAGTACTTCCTGGTCGCAGAAATGAGCTTTTTTTTGGTTTTTTTTGAGTCGGGATCTCACCCTGTCACTCAGTCACTCAAGTTGGAGCTTGGAGCACATGATCCCGGCTCACCACGGCCTTGACCTCCTTGGCTCAGATGATCCTTCTGTCTCGGCCTTCTGAGTAGCTGGGACTATAGGGGCACACCACCACATCTGGCTAGTTTTTTTTTTCTTTTTATAGAGATGAAATCTTACTATGTTGCCCAGACTGGTCTCAAACTCCAGGGCTTAAGCAATCCTCCCACTTCGGCCTCCCAAGGTGCTGGGGTTACACACGTGAGTGACCGCACCTGGCCAGAAATGAGCTTTTAAGTCTACATGATTAGGCAAGTAACCATCCTGGTTGGATAACCATAAACACTCAGAAACCCTGTGCCCCACATGTGATCTGTATATCATCACCCTTTTAATTTATGGAACAAATTCACCCAAAACTATTAATATAGTTGTGGAAAGGTGTTGGTGGCCCAGGAAACACTGTGCTCTAGCTGTTGGGAAATGTTTTGTGGGACCCTGAAGGGTGGAGTTTTTAGGAAAATGAGTCATGGAAAACATCCCCCAGGTTATCTGAAGAACTTTGAGACCCCCAGCTTGCCTACATCTGTCTTTATCTGTCATTGAATACCCTGCCAGCGTTTATGAGCACACCCATTTTGTAGGCGTAAGGACAGAGGTGTACTAATACATGTCATCACCACTCCCAATTGAAGCCATTCGACTGGTGAGCATGGTCAAACTTCTGCCTGCCATGAGTTTGGTCCTGAGAACTCCCCAACCAGGCCCTAACATCAGACCTTTGGGGAGGAGAGGCTGAAGGAGTGAAGGATATACCATCTCAAAATATGCGGGGTTGTAGATAGATTATTTCAAGTTGAAAACATTGGGAAAATGATTGTTTCAGAAAGGGTGAGCTGACCTGTCTCTTGCGTGAATTATGCCATAAAGATTCCTCTGGGAGGGGTCCCCTCACCGTACCAAGGCGAGCAAATAACCCTTGAATTGCAGGCCAGAATGGACCTGAATAACAACACAACACTTATCTTCTACCTACACACCCCACCCCCATGTATCTCCTAGTGACTCCCTGAGAAAATTTACTGCCCCTAGTCCGATTTTCTTTGTCCCATCCCTTCTTCTCAAATGTATCACTTTTGGTCTAAAAAGCATAAAAGCCCCTTGCTTTGGCCACATAAGAAGGACTTTCACTCTCTTATGAAGATCCCCATGTACACGGACAACCAATCACATGGATGTGCTTATCGCCTGGTGTTAGTTTAGTTTCTAGATGCAGCTGAAGAGCCCACTAAGAGCTAAAAGGGGGGTTGGAGGTGATCTCTGGCTCTCTAGAGGGCCCTGGTCGTAGGTGGTCAGGGAGCTGGGCTGTTCCTGGGAACAGAGCCATCCGTTGGTGTAGGATCTGGAGTGAGGATCTAGTCCTGGCATGTCCAACCCGCTGTCTACAGGCCACAGGCAGCCCAGGACAGCGAGTCATGTGGCCCCACAAAATCTTTTAGCATCCTGTGTTTTTTAGCGTTTATTTTCTTCGTGTCCCCATGCATAGCTCCATTTTTAAAGTTCCCAATCACGCCCTATTCATGGCATTGCTTCTTGGCAGCACATGCGTTTGTGAGCGGCCATTTTCAGTTATGAAGCACCTGAAGGGCAAAATTTGAGCAAACATTTCTGATGAGCACCTTGAGAACTTACTAAGAATTGCAAGTTCCATCGAACCAGACATCAATAAATTAGTTTTACAAAAACAAGGGGAAATTTTCCAGTAGTTTTATATTGTTCTCATTTTTCTAAACTTTATATTAAAATATATAAGAAGTCTTCACACACACACACACACACACACACACACACACAATATTATATAATTTATGTGCAGCCCAAAACAATTCCTCTTTACTCAATGTGGCCTGGAGAAGCCAAAAGGTTGGGCATCTCTGGTTTAGTTCAATGTGATCTTCAGCCCTTCTGCCAGTGAGTGTATTAGTTTAACCCTAGCAGTTACTCTTAATGGTCAGACAAGTGAAGGTTATGTATATGGAAGAGCAACTTTGAAGGGAGCCAGCCCAGTTCCCTTTGAGAGTTCTTTGAGGAAGAACCCAAGATTTGGGCAACAGAACTATACAGGGCCACTGGCTAAGGCATTTAAAGCTGGATTCATTTAGAAACTAAATGTTTGGACTGGATAAAGAAAATTACATGATGTAATATTATGCAGCCATAAAGAGAATATGGCTTTTTCATAAAGGAGAAGACGGCCTTTGCAGGAACTTGAATGCAGCCAGAGACCATCATCCTAAGTGAACTATCACAGAAAACAAAGAACTGAATACCACATGTTCTCACTCGTAAGTGGGCCCTGATTACTGGTCACACTAGCACAAGTGTGGGATTGGAAGGTCTGGACACTGCTAGGGAGGGAAGGGGGGAGAAGGAAGGGGGAACACGTGGCAACATACTGGGTACCTGGTCCACTATTAGGGGGAGAGAGGGCCGGCTAGAGGCCTAAACTTCACCTGCATGCAACCTGCTTATGTAATAAATCGCCATTGTACCCCACAATTTAAAAATAATAATAATAGGAAGAATAAACTAAATGGTTTGAAAGAAAAGACAATGAGCCTTAAAACCTCATATGATCCCAAATGTCCCAAAGTCTTTTTTTTTTTTTTTTGAGTTGGAGTCTCACTCTGTTGCCCAGACTGGAGTGCAGTGGCCGCTCCCGGCCACCGCAGCCTCGACCTGCTGGGCTCCTGTGATCCTTCCGCCTTAGCCTTCCAAGTAGCTGGAATTACAGGCGCGCGCTACCACGCCCGGCTGATTTTTTTATTTATTGTAGAGATGAGGTCTCGCCTGCCCAGGGGGGTCTCAAACCCGCGGGCTCAGGCAATCCACTCATTTCAGCCTCCCAAAGGCACAGGATTACAGGCTGAGTCACCGAGCCCAGCCAAAGCCTTTTTAATGTCAATTTCTCCCATCCCTCGGTGACAAATTATAGGAAGAAGGAACATAAAACATGATTTTATGGTACAGTCCTTGCTGGTGGGACCAAATGCCTGCCAGGGTTGACTCTTGCCAGCAGGATGAAGGGGAAGAGGAACTTCAGAGACAAAGAGGACATGTCAGGCATGTCACCCTGTCCTCTATGCCTGGGGCCAGGCAACAGGCTCCTTCTGTGTTTCAGTGCAGTGAGCCCTGGATTGAACTATTTGGATGCTTTCCTTGGTTATCTGTCTGGGGACCAGAGGTAAAAAGAACCTGAGCTCCCCAACCACCCTCCATTCCCCACCCCATAAACTCAACTCTTATTTCCAGGGTGCACCCCCGCCCCCCAGTCCCTGCCATCCTGTGATGAAGTAATTTGTGGCTTCGAATCTGTGCACCATCTCAACTTCATGTGGGAATGCGTAGCTTTGAAGGCAAGACACATTTGCTTGAGATTTAGCCCTTTGGAGATGGTTTGTATTTGGAGATGTTCAGGTGAAAATTATAATTTTGGATTTTGTGAGATTCCTAACGTCCATCTCTGCTAGAATACAAAGCAGCATAGCTCATAAAATTAGTCAAGGGGAATTAGTTTTTTCCCCACCTAGCCCAGCGTATCTTCCTAATATCTACACACTGATCGCTTCTTTGGGGTCTATCTAAACACATTAGCAAAATTCTACAATGAGTGTGTATATGTAGTAAAATAAATAAAAAACGGGTGAGAGCAAAAATGAATAAATAAATAGATAGCTAGAGTCCCATGGCTTAACAACTAGGGAGGTATTCCTGTAGTTCTCCATCACAGCAGACCCCACTCAGCCAATCTGTCAGGGAGGAGAGCATGTCCAAATATGTAAGATCATTTCTGGCTGTTTAGTTTCGGATTGTTGGCTTTGCCAGCTGAGCACCGTGCCAAGAAATTTTGCAAGCTTAGCAAAACGACTGGTCCCACCCCACGGACTCGTGGGGTCGGAAAACTGCATGGCTTCCCCAAAAGGCCCTGCATTCCTGTTCCACCCTCATGCGTCTCTGCCAGCCTTGAAATGTAATGTTCCATTTCAGCAAAGGAAAGCTCTGCGCTTGACCCAAGGATCTGCCCGGTTGACATCTTAATTTTTGTCTGGCTCAGGCCTGCTCTTCCTTTTAATAGAGCAGGCTTATTAATGTACTGCTTGCTTAAAGGATTTGGTCAGGTGCCACCCTTCCAATTGTTGATCACAATTGTGCATTTAATTGGATGTACAATTCTTGTTCGGGCAGAATGAGACCTGAGGGAGCCTTTAGGCATTTCTAACCTTGGATAAATTGCATATCTTATTCAAGCATAAAGATCCAAAGGCTGCTTTCCACTGCAAGGGGGGTTTTGTATTTATTGCGTTTTTTAAAAAATGAAATCATTTTTACTGTGCATTTTTAATACAAAGCCAGTGCATGGTTTCGCTGTAGAAACAATGTATAGCAGTGGTTCACATATGTAATTCCAATGCTTTGAGAGGCTGAGGTGGAGGATCACTTGAGCCCAAGAGTTTGAGACCAGTCTGGGCTACATACCTCATCTCTACAAAAACCATTTTAAAACTAGCCGGGTGTAATGGTCCCAGCTACTCGGGAGGATGGCTTGAGACCAGGAGTCCAAGGTTATAATGAGTTATGATTATGCCACTGTACTCCAAACTCTCTTTAAAAAGAAAAAAAAAAGGAAAGGAAACAATGTGTAGATAAAAGAAACACTAGGGTGTCAATAGTCCCTCATACACAAAGAATGAGCCACAAAGAATGAATATCTTTATATGTCAATAAAAATACTCTACCTTGCTGCAACATCATTTTTAATCTGTAAAATTCTGTAAATGAACTCAATTTGGGCAGAGTTTTTTTTTTTTTAATCATCATCTTTTCTAATAATCTAGATCTTGTAAATATTTAATCTGAACTGTTTAGTACATGGAATGTAGGACTAACCTAGTTTTAGAAAAACCATGTAATCATGGTAGCATTTCAGGGTCCCTAAATGCCTCTCTAAATGATGTCCATAAAATACTACACACCCCTAGTTGGTGGAGAAACATATGTGGTTTGTTCTTTAAAATCTGTGTTTCAGTCAGGCTCGGTGGCTCAGCCTGTAATCCCGCGCCTTTGGGAGGCTGAGGTGAGTGGATTGCCTGAGCCCGAGGGTTCGAGACCCGCCTGGGCAGCGAGACCTCCTCTCTACAATACATCAAAAAATCAGCCGGGCGTGGTAGTGCGTGCCTGTAATTCCGGCTACTTGGAAGGCCAAGGCGGAAGGATCGCCGGAGCCCTGCAGGTCAAGGCTGCGGTGGCCGGGAGCGGCCACTGCACTCCAGTCTGGGTGACAGAGTGAGACTCCAACTCAAAAAATAAAAAATAAAAATAAAAATAAATAAAATCTGTGTTTCAACTGATAACTTGTCAAAATTGATAATGTAGTTTTATATAATTTTTTAAGAAACAATTTCCTCCTTTTAAACGACTGTATGAAATCGAGTTGCTGTTTAAGAACTTTTAATACTTCAGAACAAGGAACAAAATTTCAGACCATGTCCAGGGGCAACTCTAACTCCCGAAGGTGCCTGTCATTTCAAATGTCTTCCCTGTGTGATTGTTGTGCTTGGCATTTTTGCTGTTCCTGCTCTGGGCCTTGGCTAAGTGTTGTGGGAATGCAGGGGCTTGGGTCAGGGACTGGCCCCCAGAAAAGGGGGAAATCCAATCAAAACAAACCATCCCTCTAACCTGAAGATTCTGTCTGTCATAAAGCAATCAGGCTAACGTGACTTCTGGAAATAAAGGATGACTGCTCTGAAGGGCGAGTGGCTGGGACGTCAGTGTGCCTTCTCTGTGGGAGCCAGGAGCCATGTTCACCTTTTTTTTTCTCCTCAAATTCCCAATCCCACAGGCTAAGCCTGTTTGCTTTCCTAAATCATCTGCCACCTACACTGCATCTATAATCCTCAGTGGCCGGCCCAGGGCTCCCTCCAGCCCCCCCCCACACACCAGGACAAGTACACAGGTCCTTGTGGTCCTTGTGGTCCTTGTGTCTTTATTTCTCTTCCTTCCTTTCTTCCTCTTTTCTCCTTTCTCTTTCTCCTTTTTCTCTCTCTTTCTAGATTTTACTGAATTCACTCTAGGGAAACAGACAGGGCTTTGGGAAAATAACAAGCAGAAGTGAAATGGTAAATATTCCAGCGATCTCAGGATGTCCTTAGAACAGTCATTTCCTAGCATGTGTTCTTCTGGGTTGGAATCCTGTTTCTACCACCAACTAGTAGCATGACCTTGGGCAAGGGACTTAGCCTTTTTGTGGCTCCCTTCTCCCATCTACAAGGCAGGAATAAGGAGAGTACTTACCTCCCAGTGAATGAGGACTGAGTTACCATACGGCGCATATGCAAACATGAACAACAAACACTATGGAAGAACAGGAGCTATTATGACTTAAAAATGCGGGTTCGAGACCCACCTGGGCAACCTGACGAGACCTCATCTCTACAATAAATTTTTAAAAATCAGCCGGGCGTGGTAGCGCGCGCCTATAATTCCGG
>NW_007247805.1:331276-332271 GCF_000164805.1 Carlito syrichta | reverse complement strand
CAGCCTCGACCTGCTGGGCTCCGGCGATCCTTCCGCCTCAGCCTTCCAAGGAGCTGGAAGTACAGGTGCACGCCACCACGCCTGGCTAATTTTTTGATTTATTGTAGAGACGAGGTTTCGTCAAGTTGCCCAGGCTGATCTCAAACCCCTGTGCTCAGGCAATCCTCTCACCTCGGCCTCCCAAAGTGCTGGGATTACTGGCTGAGTCACTGTGCCTGGTCATTTCTCATATTTTTATCTAGGACTTTCCTGGCAAAATTTGATAACTCAAGAAAGCAATACCCCTGAGCCCGTGGGTTCGAGACCCGCCTGGGCAACTTGGCGAGACCTCATCTCTACAATAAATCAAAAATTAGCCGGGTGTGGTGGTACGCGCCTGTAGTTCCAGCTACTCAGAAGGCTGAGGCGGAAGGATCGCCGGAGCTCAGCAGGTCGAGGCTGCGGTGGCCGGGAGTGGCCACTGCACTCCAGTCTGGGTGACAGAGTGAGACTCCAACTCAAAAAAAAAAGAAAAAGAAAGCAATACCAATGGATGTGGCAAGCTGTGGAAACATGGTTTTTGACTCAAATCATACAACATAGGTAGTTGCTATCCCAGCCAGTGATGTGGCTTCAGGAGGGGTGATTAGGTTAGCTCCAGGAATGGATGCCGGTTCTCCCAAGGAAAAGGAGGTCTTTCTTACACTTTAAAGACTTATGGCATTTAACCGCTCTACATGTTCTGTGAATGTATTTCTTCATCCCTTGCTAGTTATTCTATTTTGTAATATGGAGAATGAAAAAATACAACTTCATCTGAGTGGGTCTCCGAATTAGTTCACGATCTAACACTTTGCAGCGTGCTCTCAGAATCATGCTGGACACAGAGCTGCCTGGAGCTATAACTCAGGTTTCTTTTTTTTTTAAATTAATCAATATTTTTTATTATGGTTTTGTGGGGTACAGTTAAGGGCTAGGTGTACAATTACATTTCATTCAGGCACCCTGTTGATAAG
>NW_007247805.1:328080-331256 GCF_000164805.1 Carlito syrichta | reverse complement strand
CTCAAATCACTCTCTAAAAAAGATACCTGCACACGTATGTTTATCGCAGCGTTGTTCACAATAGCAAGAACCTGGAAACAACCATGCTGCCCGTCAAAAGAGGACTGGATTAAAAAAATGTGGTACATATACCCAACGGAATACTACACTCAGGTTTCTTGACTGGAGCCGAGTCACGAGTAGGGTCCCGGCCTTCATTCCACCTCCTAATGTCCTTTTTTCAGATTCAAGTATCTTCCCTGTAGATACCTGGAGGTCTAGCTTTGAGAAGTCTCTCTTGATTCTCAGACCGAAGGCCTTCATAACCTTTAAAAACGTATTACATAGGGTTGATATCTCCTAAGAGGATTCCAGTTCAGTCAGTCATGTTGATGTGCATTTTGAAAACAGCCTTTTTGCTGCCCACGATGGGGAAAACCTGACCAGGTGGACCAGAAGCTGCTCAAAAGAGCCCCTAGGGGGAGACCCAGGCCTGAGTGGGCATGCAGGGCTGGCACGGCACGGGCTGCCCTGACAGAGGCCACGCTGCTCTCCCAAGTGGACGCTGGGCACGTCAGGCAGAGGACGGGGCACATAGGGTTGGTTCCTCAGGGCCCAGCACAGTGCTTGCTTTCCAACATTATCTGTTGGATGAAGGGAACTTTTGGAAGCTTTCCACTGCCCCCCTTGCCCCCCCATTTGAGATCTTTCAAATTAAATATGTAAATGTTAACTTGAAGCCAGACATCATCTCTGTAGTTTCCTGCTTGTTAAGAGCTAAATTGTCTTTGCCAAGAACAGGTCAAACAATGTCCATTATGTATTTTCCTCTTGTGGGGTGTGTAAGAAAGGCCTTTGTGTTTTCATGAGTGGAAGTTAAAAAATAGATCCCTCAAAGACCTTAACAGAATTTTGCTTCTAGCTACTGAGAGTATGTTTGACTTGGACTGAATTTTAAAACTGTTTTTAAATTGAGTTTTGAAATTGTAATTGGGCTACAGTGACAAAGAGGCTTCATCGCTATGGCTTGAGTAGAGCCATGATGCACATTTTCAGGGCAAACACATCATGTCCCTAGAAAGAGTGGAAAAAAAAACCAAAACAGTCCCTTTTACTTACAGGGACAGTTATTTTATTTGGCTAGAGATAAGCAAATTGAGCACAGGGAAGAAAACTCAAGAAAATGTTTTTTATTTAGTCATTCTAATTTTTATTTAGTCATTCTAATTTTTATTTTTAATTTTTATTTACTTCTTTGTTTTGAGTCGGGGTCTCACTCTGTCACCCAGGTTGGAGTGTGGGGGCACCATCACAGCTCACTACAGCCTCGAACTCCTGGGCTCCAGCGATCCTCCTGCTTCTCAGCCTCCTGAGTAGCTGGGACTACACAAATGCTTGTGCCACTGCACCTGGAGGGACGAGCTTTAATGTCAAATGTAGCAGAAAGAAGATTTTTCTCTGGCTCCTCACGTTCACCTGCAGACACAAGGTCCCAGCACTTTCCGACTCCCCTCCAACCAGGGTGTATCTCTGAAAGTCCTGGGGCCTCACCCTGTGTTTCTCGCCCGTGGAATTCTCAGGCTTCTGGGGAAGGCGCTTCTTCCCCGGAGCACAGTGGGACCTTTTCCAGCCACACGGCTGTGGCTCCTGCCTGCCCTGCCATTTGTGGTTCTTCTCTGCTGGTGGCCACCCCAGTCACCCGGATGCCACGGCTTCACGGTGGTTGGTGAAAGAGCAAGGAAGCACGATCCCCTTCTTTTGGAGTCACAGCTCATTAGAAGCATGCTGTAATTCTGGCTACTCGGAAGGCTGAGGCAGAAGGATCACCGGAGCCCAGCAAGTCGAGGCTGCAGTGGCCGGCAGTGGCCACTGCACTCCAGTCTGGGCGACGGAGTGAGACTCCAACTCAAAAAAAAGAAGGGAGCAAAGGACAGCAGGGCTCCAGAAGGCTTTGGGTCATTTCAGCTGTCACTGAGGAAATAGAGTTGCGGTAGCCTCGCTGGACTCACAAGAGCTGAGTTCCCTCACATTCCCTCCTCCTCCCCATCCCCCCAGCCAGACTCCTGTCTCTAAGCTCAGAGTGGTTGATTCTACCTCATTTTCCACTGGGGGTGGCGGGAGGGGTGCAGCTCTGACTTTTTTGGTTAGGCCTTCCTTTTTGCATTTGGGGTATAGTTCATGTAACAAGCAATTCACCATTTAAAAAAAACAGAGACGAGGTCTCACTATGTGGCCCAGGGTGGTCTTGAACTCCCGGGCTCAAGCGATCCTCTCGCCTCAACCTCCCAAAGTGCTGGGATTACAGGCAAGAGCCACCATGCCTGGCCAAAATTCACCACTTTTTTTTTTTTTTTTTTGAGTTGGAGTCTCACTCCGTCACCCAGACTGGAGTGCAGTGGCCGCTGCCGGCCACCGCAGCCTCGACCTGCTGGGCTCCGGCGATCCTTCTGCCTCAGCCTTCAGAGTAGCCGGAATTACAGGCATGTGCTACCATGCCCAGCTGAGTTTTTTATTTATTGTAGAGATGAGGTCTCGCTGCCCAGGTGGGTTTCGAACCCGCGGGCTCAGGCAATCCACTCACCTCAGCCTCCCAAAGGCGCGGGGTGACAGGCTGAGCCACCGAGCACGGCTACATTTTTTTCCTTCTCAAGGGCCATAAAGTTGTAGGGATTCTGCAAGCCTTTTGCTTACTTACTCATTAATTCCATGTCATTCATTTGGCGTCGTTAGCCTCCCTTCTAGTGCTGGGGGCATAGAGGTGAACCCGTGAACAAGGCCCCTGTCTTCTGGGGTTTGTAGCCCTCAGCAGGGACAACCACTGAGGCAAGTGTCATGGGGGCAAGTCATGGGAAGATGACTGAGTCTAGGGGTCAGGTGCAATTTCTCCGAGAAGTTGGTATTGAGGGGGAGAGGGTTTGCTCGGGAAGGACGCTGTGGGTTCATGTGAGTGTGGCTGGGAAGAGAGGGGACACATGGGTGTGGCTGGGCAGAGAGCACTGCATGTGGTGACACCTGGAGCTGGAAAGAGAACGATGGCTGTGGGGACCTGGAATTCCAGGGTGGCTGGAGCCTCAGGGGCTGCGGGAGGCGGGAGAAAGATGACACAAGAAGGGGGATAGGGAGCCGGGCTCGGTGGCTCAGCCTGTAATCCCGCGCCTTTGGGAGGCTGAGGTGAGTGTATTGCCTGAGCCCACGGG
>NW_007247805.1:322549-328060 GCF_000164805.1 Carlito syrichta | reverse complement strand
AGTGGCCACTGCACTCCAGCCTGGGCGACAGAGTGAGACTCCAACTCAAAAAAAAAAGAAGGGGGATAGGGAAGGAGGTGCGTCACGCAGGCCCTTGGAGGCCGTGTGGATGATTTAGGGCTTTATCTTCAGGATAGGAATCCGTTGAAGGGGCTAGTGGTGCAGATGAAAGAATCCACCGACTCCACAGAGGCCAGCTGGCAGGCCATCGGGGTGAAAAAGGTGGCCGTGAGTTTGGAGGGGGAAAGGGATTTGAGTGATACTTGGGGGGTGGAATAGACAAGGAGAGGGAGGACTTGGTGCCTTGAGCAACGAGGTGCATGGTAAGGTGGGGGCTCTGGTGAGAAACACGTTTGGAAGGAAAAATCACAGGTTCAGCTCCGGGGGGCTGAGTTTGGGCACCTGTGAAGCATCCATGTGGAGATGTCAAGTCGAAAATCAGGGAAGTCTAGCAGTTCAGAGGACAAGCGTGGATCAGAGAGGAATGTTAGGAGAGGCGGAGAGCAACGGTGAGATCGCCTTACGTGTGCAGATATGACAGGATCTGAAACATTCATCAGTTGTTTTTGTAGAGACAGGGTCTTAGAATGTTGCCCATACTGGTCTTGAACTCCTGTGCTCAAGCAATCCTCCTGCCTCGGCCTCCCAAAGCGGGATTACATGCGGGAGTCACCGTGCCCAGCCCAGATTGTTAATTACTTGTCTTTCCTCCTAGTTCAGTGATTCTCAGTTTTGTTCTGCTCATTCCTGTACGACATGTTCACTGCTCTCTTCAGTAACTTCTCTAATTGTCTACAATGGTTCTCCCTAATCTATGGGCTCCTTGAGGGCAGAAATGTGTTGCTTATCTTTGCATCCTCAGTGTCTAGGATCCATTTAGAAACCCACTAGGTACTCAAATGATGGGTGACTAACCGACAGAACATGAGTCAGTGTGTTGGAGTCTACACAAAAGCACACCTTAGAGATGGCGGTTAACACCAATCTTTAATCTTGTAGCACCCTTTACTAGAATTAAAAATATTCTTTACTTATGTATAAAAAAACATGAAATCATACAGGTGACCAAATGAAGGCAGCTTAAATAGTACAGCACAAAGACACATAAACAGAGTATCACAAAGGTTCAGTAGTTCAAAAGCATCCCCTTCATTGGCCGAAGAACTGTCCTCCATGAAGCTTCCGAGGACGTGCCTCAGAGGAAAATGGTCCCTGGGTGATCACATCAAACAAAAGAGCATGGCTCAGCTCAGGAAGTCATGAGAAGCTACCCTCTTTCACATTTCCAAAAGCGCTGATAAACTCAATCATTTTGTTTCCAGTGGCACTGTCGACCCTTTGATCTCTTCAACAGTGGCTTTGATTTCTAGGAGGCATCCCCAGCTAAACATGGCCACCAGCCCCCTGCCCCCAAGCCACGGGAAGAAAGAGAACAGGCTCACCCTGGTTCTTCCAGTCTAGGTGGTGAGCACCCCCCTCCCCCACCGGGCAGTATCTGCCAGCCCTGGGACACCAGTGGGCCCAGCATGTGGCCCAGTATCTTGGCCAAGAGCACAGGGTTCAGAAGGTGGGGTCTGGATTCCCAAGCAGGAACTCAGAGAACCAACGGGGCCCAAGTGCCACTTTGGGCATGTGGAGACATGTGCTTCCGTTAGGAGGGTGGAACAGGATTTTGACATTATGAGGCCCAAAGTGTCATTATGAATGAAAGACAAGCCAAAGAACTCTGCATGGTAAGGGGATAAGGAAGCAGGTGTCTGCCTGTGGCACGGAAGGGTAGCCCATTGGCACACGGAGGAAATCTGATTTGGGAAACAAGTGGCCGATTCTCAACAAGCAACAGAAGAATAACAGCATGGATCCCAAAGAAGAGGACAGTTATGAGACAAGAGGGCAGAAGTGGGGAAGATGCTATCAGGAGAACAGACTTTGCTTAAAACAAAATAAAACATGAATTCTTCTAAGAAAGGGGAGAGACAATCTCCTGGCTCTTACTAATATTGTGCCCAAAGGAACATATGTGTGTGCTGTATATTATAGAGGAAGGGGCAGGGAAAGTGCTCTGGGCCAACGTCTGTAGAACGAAGAAAGATTAATCCCTCTGCTGGATTAATTCATTGCTCCCTTTGCTGGACGACAGCTACCATGGGTCACAACCGCTTCCCCCGGTGTTAAACCGCTTCCCCCGGTGTTTTATATATATATATATAAAAGCCAGACAGCTAACCCTAAACCTATGTGGAGGAAAAGTCCTATTGTGTGTTTAAGGTTAACTCCCAGAGTATGGAACTGTTTTTGGAGCTGGCTGGCCACACGGGTGATCTGAATGAGAGGGCATTGCAGTGATGGGCACATCCAGGAGACGCTAGCCTTGTTCTTTTTGCCAGTTTGTAAAACACCCACATTCTCCCTATCTTTAAGCAGAGCTGCTCGTAAGGATTCTGACATACAACCGAGAATCGACAGGACGGCCACCCAGCCAGAAAGGATGTGTGTATAGATCTCAACCTCCAGCAGAGGGCGGCACCACATCAAAATGACTCTTAAGGACGACAGGGGCCCAGCATCTTTTGTCTAGGACCACACATTTTCTGTTACTGAACAATTATTATTTATGTCACAAAAATAGGAGGCTGGCCCATACGGTTTATCTTTTGAGTACAGGTAGGAAATCTGAGTGCAATTTAAGCCCGAGTCATGAAAAACCTTACGGTTTAAAATCCCATGTGCCTTACTCGAGTCTCTTGTGTGAGTCTTCCTGTGGGTGCGTGTGTATGTGTACGTGGTTTCTAATGGCGCTTTGCTTTCTTCCCCGTGAACCGTAATTTGCTCCTGCAACCAAAGAAAATGCATATACTACAGAGCCTCACCACGTGCTCTTACAGATGGGAGTTGTGTTTAAGAGAACAGATCCTGAACTTTAGCTTGAGAGATTTCATTATTCCAACAAACAGAAGGACCTCATCATAAGCATTTAGTTTATAGAGTGGTCAACCAAACGTGGATTCCTACAGACAGAGTCAAGCTTTTGAGTATTAAAGAGCCTACATTTTAACAGTTATTGGATCAATTAGTCATAAAAACAATTTCCTGCCTTTTTACTCTAGGCTTTGTGAAGTGTTGGCATGTTTATGCAATTATAGTACTTATTTGCCATAAACAAACTTTAAAGAAAACTGCCTTGATTTATTACACAATGTCTTATGCCTGTATTTCAGTTGGGAGTTACTGTTTGGTATTTCTGTATACAACATAGATACAAGGCATCCCACATTTAGGCAAAGTCTAGAGTCTGAAAGAACTTTAAAAAATCTTTTGGTTGCATTTCTCTCTGCCAATAGCATGCTCCTAATAAGGAAGAATTGTTATGCGGCAAATGCCAATTGTTGTAAATGTCAATATATGTAAGTAATGGTAGAGTCAAAATAGCACAACGGCCACTGCACTCCAGTCAAGGCCACAGAGTAAGACTCCAGCTCAAAAAAAAAAAAAAAAAAATTAGCCAGGCCTGGTGGCAAGTGCCTATAGTCCCAGCTAGAAGGCTGAGGCTAGGAAGGCTGAGGCCGAAGGATTGCTTGAGTCCAGGAGATCGAGGTTGCAGTGGCCGTGATTGTTGTGATCGTGCCGCTGCACTCCAGCCTGGGCAACAGAGTGACACCCTGACTCAAAATAATAATAATTTTTTAAAAAACCAACACATGTATATCAACTCCTCCACTTAAAAAAAAAAATTCCTTCTACCCTGGTACTTCCCATGCAATTATAATAGGAATTAAAACAAAACTATAAAGGCACGAAAAGCTTTAGTAGCCATGATAGCAATGACATGGAGATAAATCCACTTTTGGAAATTATTAACAATCAGGACTCTGAAAAAAATGATGCCACATGGAGAGGTGCGTGGGAGGTGCCCTGTGGTCCTATGGTTTTCCTGTTGTTTTTTTAATTCAAAGACAAAGGAGTACACAACTCTGCCGTATGTGATGTGCTTGAATGCTGCAGCTTGCTTGATATTTTTCATTCAACTCAGAAGCAAGCTCAGCAGACCCCAGGGATTTGAGTCATGATAAGTTCCATTTAAAATCAGTTCTGAGATTGGGATTTTGAAAAGATGACCCATAAAAGCAGTGCTCATAGGGACCAGTTTTCCCAAACCAACCCCTAAAACAGCTTTTTACTTCAGAAAATTGCGAAGTATGGAACTTGAGTTCTGTGGAACCTAATCCCCACGCCCAATGGTGTTTCCGTGGGGGCATTTCTCGCCACATTTTCCAGATTCTAAATCTGGATGTCAGGAACATTTTCAAGTTTGTATTTATTTTTGCTGCTATGGCCCCATTGAAGGGAATTAGAAGTCTGCCTTTTGGAGCCGGGCTCGGTGGCTCAGCCCGTAATCCCGCGCCTTTGGGAGGCTGTGGTGAGTAGATGGCCTGATCCCGCAGGTTCGAGACCTGCCTGGGCAGCGAGACCTCATCTCTACAATAAATAAAAAAATCAGCCGGGCGTGGTAGCGCACGCCTGTAATTCCGGCTACTCGGAAGGCTGAGGCCAAAGGGTCACCGGAGCCCAGCAGGTCGAGGCTGCGGTGGCCGGGAGCGTCCACTGCACTCCAGTCTGGGTGACAGAGTGAGACTCCAACTCAAAAAAAAGGAAGTCTGCCTTTTGAGCTGCTGGTCCGAGCCACTGAGAGTGGCCCTGTGGTTTTCAGTCGGGGTAGGGCTTTCTACTGATGAGGACTTGGAAGGTCAGGAAAGGAGAAGATGCTACTTCGACCCTCTCCCCCCCCCCAGGGTGCCCTTCCTTCCATGGGACTCTGCCTCTGTCTGTCTGAGAGGGAGGAGTCTCTGGAAACAAGGGAAACCTTCCCAGAGGTGGGAGGAGGAAAGGACAGGCTGAGAAGAGGGAACAGAACTGGGTTTTCCTTCCCACCTTCCTCCCCTTGCCCCGCCCACTGGTGGTCAGATGGTGCTGGCTGGTGCCGACTGCACTGCGGTGACAAGTCAGTCTGGGGGGAGGGGAGGGGAGGGAGAGACTTACTGGAGGCACCTGGCCAGGAGGCTGGTGTACAGGACATTTGTCAGGCTGGGATCCACTCTTGCCCCAGGGGTGGCAGGAAGGAGCTGACCATTGGGCTACTGGGGATCTGGTGTCACCCAATGTGAAACAACTACAACTTTTTAGTGCCATCTCCCCCACATGTCAGAGATGAGTGCCCAAAGTCCTTTTCTATTTCCCTACATAAATTCGGGGCTAATAAGTGAGAATGTGTCACACGTAGCTTAACAAGAATGTGGCAGCTGGGCTCGGTGGCTCAGCCTGTAATCCCGCGTTTTGGGAGGCTGAGGTGAGTGGATTGCCTGAGCCTGCGGGTTCGAGACCCACCTGGGCAACTTGGTGAGACCTCATCTCTACAATAAATCAAAAAAATCAGCCGGGCATGGTACCATATGCCTGTAATTCTGGCTACTCAGAAGGTTGAGGCGGAAGGATCGCCGGAGCCCAGCAGGTCGA
>NW_007247805.1:306134-322430 GCF_000164805.1 Carlito syrichta | reverse complement strand
TTGGAGTCTCACTCTGTTGCCCAGACTGGAGTGCAGTGGCCGCTCCCGGTCACCGCAGCCTCCACCTGCTGGGCTCCTGTGATCCTTCCGCCTCAGCCTTCCGAGTAGCCGGAATCACAGGCATGCACTACCACGCCCGGCTGATTTTTTGATTTATTGTAGAGATGAGATCTCGCTTTCAGGCGGGTCTCGAACCCGCGGGCTCAGGCAATCCACTCACCTCAGCCTCCCAAAGGCGCGGCATTACAGGCTGAGCCACTGAGCCTGGCTTATTTTTTTAAATCTCTACATTTTATTACTGGCTGTTACTTTTGATACACCTGACTTTTTTACTTATTTGGTTTTTTTTTTTGAGACAGGGTCTCACTCTGTTGTCCAAGCAGGAGTGCAATGGCACGATCATAGCTCACTGCAGCCTCGAACTCCTGGGCTCAAGGGACTTCTCCCCTCCACCCCCACCCCTCCTGCTCCTCCATTCCTCCCTCCCCCACCTCAGTCTCCTGAGTAGCTGGGACTTCAGACAGCGCTACCAGGTCTGGTTATGTTTCCCAGGCTGATCTTGAATTCCTGGCCTCGAGTGATCTTCCTGTCTCAGTCTCCCAAGGTGCTGGGACCGCTAAATCTGACACTGATCTGATGAATCTGACCATGGAAGATGAGCTGAATCAGAAGTGATGAGTAAGACTCAACAATAAGTAGATTTCATGAGTTTAGAGCTTTCTTTTGCTGGCGAGGCTGACTGTGTGTGTTCGTATCCTAATGAAAACCATCGTAATTGTTAGTCGGGGGGGAAAAATGGTGGTTTAGAAAACAACTCTCTTTTGAGTTAATCCTAATCCTTCTGTTGTACTAAATCAGTGTTATTCATCATGTTTCCTTATTTTCATCAAGGACTTATACAAAATCCTCCAAACTGAACAAAGTGTCTTAATTTTCTGAGCCCGTAGCCAAAATCAAATAGCACTTTCACGGAATCATCAACCCAACCAATACGTTGCCGTTTTTCTCTTTTTACCCCCAGAAAGAATCTAGAAAATCTGACCTCTCCAATAATACACCTTCCTATCCCCCACATTTTCCCTTCCCCAAAATCAGCAGATAAGAACATGAGATATTCTTAGAATCGTGTTTTTCATTTGGCTTAAAATCCTTTAATTGAATGCAAATGCATCCCTTTCCTTCCCATGTCCACACAAAGACTTCCCCTTCTTGGCTAAATGGCCACGTGGTGTTACAGGTCCTGTTTTAAACTGGGATAGTAGGAGCTGGAGCTGGTTACTAACAGCCCACCGGATTTTTACTTATTTCTTGACTGAGCCTCATCTCAGGGGTGAAGTACCCGACCTTACATAAAAGATAAAAAGTAAATATTAAATTAATTTTTTAAAAATCCTGAGCAACTAGCTGGGTGAGGTGGCTCCCACCTATAATCTCAGTGCTTTGGGAGGCCGAGGCAGGAGGACTCCTTGAGCCCAGGTGTTCGACACTAGCCTCGACAGCATAGTGAGACCTCATTTCTACAAAAAACTTAAAAACCTTGCCCGGTGTGGTGGCGCATGCATGTAATCCCAGCTACCCAGGAGGCTAAGGTAGGAGGATCTCCTGAGTCCAGGAGTTCAAGGAGCAGTGAGTTATGATGGCTCCACTGCATTCTAGCATGGGTGACAGAGCCAGGCCCTGTTTCAAAAACAAAAAAAGAAAAGAAACAATAACAACAACAACAAAAATCCTAGGTAACACCCAGATATCTTGAGTACCATCTTTGTCAAACGCCATTCCTATGGCCCTAATTACCGCATCTGTTCCTGTCTCTTGTCTTCTTAGTAACCATCAGTCTTTATATTTCTTTTAAATATACTTAAGCAAATGACATTGTTGTTAGTCCACAGATTATATAAGTATCTGAATTAAAAAGACGGTTCATGTGTTCTGAAGGGTATCACTGCATAATACCAGCATCCTGTTAATTCACCAAAGTCTTTAATAACCCTTATAACCCCAAAAGTAACAAACTGACAAAATAGGGTAACTTCCTTTTTTTTTTTTTTGAGTTGGAGTCTCATTCTGTGGCCCAGACTGGAGTACGGTGGCACACTCTCGGCCACTGCAGCCTCGACCTGCTGGGCTCCGGCGATCCTTCCGCCTCAGCCTTCCAAGGAGCTGGAACCACAGGCATGCGCTACCACGCCCAGCTAATTTTTGATTTATGGTAGAGACGAGGTCTCGCCAAGTTGCCCAGGTGGGTCTCGAACCCACGGGCTCAGGCAGTCCACTCGCCTCGACCTCCCAAAGTGCTGGGATTACAGGCTGAGCCACCCAGCCCGGCCGGGGTAACTTCCCTATGCTGTTTTCTTCGAAGTCTTGGGAATGCCACAGCTCATGAAGGATCTTACCTATGATGACGTATCAGTGTCTGGGACCATCGACAGACTCAGGTCCCACTGAAATGTTCTGCGGTATTTAAGGGGGAGGATACTTTTATTTTCATCATGACATGAGCCCATTCTGACTGTAGGCTTGGCTTCTACCCAAGCCTAAAAAACATGTTTTCGCAGTTCCAGATTCAAATATTAAATTAAAACAGATGTGCAAAAACAAACACACAAATATCCACCACCAAACAAAACCTCCCCCTCCTTGAAACCACCAGCTCTGGGAAAGACCACTGTCCACTGTTCCTCAACTCTTAGCAAAAAGAACAGATTCACATTCCTCCTTGACCCGTGGTTGTTTCAACACCTGGAGAGGCCGCCGAGGAAGAAAGCTCTAGAAGTGTCTGGCGTGGTCTCCGCGCTCCCTCTTGGGCCACTCCTCGTCCACCCACCTGCGCAGAACCTTCTCCACGTCGGCCCTGTGGTAAAGCCGGCAGAGCTCCATCAGCTGGCCCACTGTCCTCTGACTGTTTCGGAGCAGGAACTCCAGGGTGGGACTCTGTGGCCTCTGCTCCAGGAAGCACAACTCGTCGTAAGGCATGCCCCACTTGCTTGCAAAATTCCTCCAGTTTTTCACCGTTGGGTGACACGGATCCAGCTTTATTCTGATCACATCCAAGACATCCTGATCATTGAGCAAGTCACTGATGGTGGGGGCCCGGAGCGAGCAGGAGGAACAGGTACAGTTTTCTTTGCAGGACTCGTCCTTGCCGGTATCTGCAGGAAGAAGCAACGCAGATCACACGTCAACCACAGGCCGGATAGATGCGTTCATTTTCATGGCCTTTATTTTCCTGCTGAATTGTCAAAAGCATCGGTCTCACATAGCCTATCTCATAGAAGACTATGTCAGAATATTCATTTCTGATGATGTGTAATTTTTTTTTTTTGAGTTGGAGTCTCACTCTGTCGCCCAGCTGGGGTGCAGTGGCACGATCACGGCCACCGCTGCCTCGACATGCTGGGCTCAGGCGACCCTCTCACTTCTGCCTCCCAAAGTGTAAAGATGTATTATTTATCGCTAAAGATGGGTTGCCTTGTTGGAAGCAGTCATCAGATTTTACAAAGCCAGTTTCCCTTTCTGTCCGGGACTCTCTGTCTTACAGACTGCAGGCAGAATAAGGGCTCGTAGGAACAGTGCTCTCTCTCTGAGGCAGGCCACCAGGCCAGTGGTGGCCAGCCTCCACCACACCCACGAGTACCCTGCCACACTACCCATGCCCCTTCCAAGCTGCCGGTCCGCCCTGACAGCTTCTTAACACCAAACACAGCATGTCGGGGTCTAAAGGATTGCACAATTCTTTAAAAAGGTCTTTAACAATATATACACAGAAGGGAAAACTGGAATATCCACTCCACACACATATTTGAAAATGAGTGGTAGTTGATAGTGCCAGAAACTTCACTTTTAAAATTTATGGCCACCTTATCATCCCTGCGCTTTTATCTGTGTTTTCTTCACCCATGGAGCTCCCTCTGAAGTGCAGCCAACACTCTGGGGTGTGAGCAGTGGGGTGGAAACAGGCAGAGAACAGCAGGAGGCTACTCAGCTGAGCCCTCCAGAGAGGACACTCCCATCTCAGAGGAAGGACAGCCTCCTTGAGGATTGTAAAGCGTCAGTCATCTTCAGCCTCATTTTATTGCTAGGAGGCAGGCTAGTAGGAGGATGAAATTTGTAGGTAAGAGACCCTGACATGTCCTTTATAATCAAGTAATAAGCGGTGTCTACACAACATGGCAGATGAAACAGCTTAAATTATGCCACGACACTGAGTTTCAAGAGTCCCAGAATTTGGATTTTGACAGCCAAATGGACATAATGGCTTGGAAAATTCTGGGAAAGGTTATGGTGGCCTTTACTACAGGTGATGTTACCTTGAGTTGTGGCCTTCCAGGTTTACGAAAATAAATAATTTGGAGAGAGGGAGTCACTTTGGTGAACATGAGGTTGAGAACCAGCACTTTTGAGGCAAATACAAATTAAAAGGTAACAAATCAAGAGCCCTGAAAATGATGCTCATACTCTTTGACCTAATGTGACTTCTGGGAATCTTTCCCAAGAAGATAATCCAAAATATGTATATTCATGAACATTTTTGATTACTATACTATTTACATTATCAATCACTACTTTTATTTATTTATTTATTTTTGAGTTGGAGTCTCATTCATTGGCCAGGCTGGAGTGCAGTGGCACACTCACGGCCACCCCAGCGTCGACCTGCTGGGCTCCGGCAATCCTTCCGCCTCAGCCTTCCAAGGAGCTGGAACTACAGGTGCGTGCTACCACGCCCGGCTAATTTTTGATTTGTTGTAGAGATGAGGTCTCTCCAGTTTGCCTGGGCTGGTCTTGAACCTGCAGGCTCAGGCAATCCACTCGCCTCGGCCTCCCAAAGTTCTGGGATTACAAGCTGAACCACCAAGTCCGCCTAGTTTTTTTATTTTAAAGATGTGGGGTACAATTTAGGGTTAGGTATTCAAATGTTCATTATGCAGGTACCCTTGTTGATGAGGTGTGCCCCCCCCAGCAGATTCCCACTCCTGTCAATCCCTTTCTTATAGTATTACAATAATTGTTCAAGGTCCACTCATGAGTGAGAACATGTGATACTCGTTCTTTGTTTCTGTGATAGATTGCTCAGTACACTATCAATCTCTAAAAACAACTTAAGTGTCTAAAGTTAGGGGACTAGTGAAATAAATTATTGTACTACTCGATGGAATACTATTTAAGTAATCATGAAGACCACACAGCGACCTAGAAAATGTTTGTAGCATTAAATGAAAAAAGTGAGATATAAAGAATGTATACATTTCATGAGTAGAATTTTGTGGAAGTGCAAGTGAATATGACTATGGGAGGAAATATACAAAAATAATAATAGCTATTGTGTCAAGATGATAGGATAATGTTTCCCTTGAGCGTCCACACTTTTTTCTGGTGGTGGTATGTTTCTACGATAATCAAAACAATGTATAACATTAACAAATACCTTGTTGACTTTAGCATAGAGAAAACTTCTCAGTGGAGCATCCCTCCTCATTGCCAAGTTGTGATCATGGCTTTGAGTCTCTCTCTTCCCACTTTCATCAAATATCTCCTTTCTTTCCCTTCACCATCAGCTATTCAGCTCTACTAATTCTCTACTATCTACACGTACGTATAGGTGTCCTCTGTCCTAGTAATAAGAACCTCAAACTACCTGCCTCTGGTTTTATAAAACTAAAATGACTTTATCCTTCTTATTTATTTACTGTTAAACTTCTAGAATGAAAATTCAAAATCTGCTTCCTCGATGCCTCATCTTGTTCCTAATCTTCATCTTCCTTGGCTTGGAATAGCACCTGACCCAGCCTGGTTCCCCATCAAACCTGTGGAGACTGGACCCTGTTCCCTGCACTCACCTGCTGGCTGGAGTCCAGTTCTGCCAGGGCAGAAAAATCCAGAACTGAGAAGTGGGTTCCCACCTCACTCTGATGATCACCTGGACCTCCCCCATTACACCAGCTCCCTTTGGATAAGGCTGCCTCTGAGACCAGGCCTGAGCCTCCCTTGCTCCTAAGGACACTGTCTATTGCACTGCGGGCTGCGTCCTCCCTGCGAGTTCTTTCCGACAACCACGCCTGGCATCCTCAGGCCCATCCCCATCGAGTCCTGGCCAAATCTTTCTCTCACTGGCCTGATATGCTGAGTTGCCAGCCCACCACATAACAGAATCCCAAAAAAGGGTTCCAGTTGTTCTAAGTGGTCCCCTGCCGCATTTTCTCCACTTGGCCATCTTCCTTCCCAACAACTGCAAGACCATCTCACTAGCAGGTTAGGCCCTTTCCTTACGCATCTATCTGCAGGACTCAGCACAGCCCTCAGTGAGAGGAAATCAGCATTTACTGAATGGGTGGTGAATGCAAGAGTGAAGAAATGAATGATTAGCCTTCCTGTTCTCCCAGGCTCCAGAACTGACTACTGGAAGCTCTTCTTGACGTCTAGATGACATCTCCAAATCAATGCATCAAAACAATACTTAAAATTTCTCCCCTATGCACCTTTCAAAACTATCTGGACTGCCTCCTCGCCCCCTTGACACTTATGATTCCCTGGAGTCCTAACGGACTTTTCTGCTGGATTCACCCAGTTGCCAATTCCCAGCTTTCCGTTCCAAGCTCTCCTCCCGTCTATAGTCTATGACTTCCTTAAATGTAACCTGTGCTCCAGCCAAGTTGGACTATTTAATTCCTTGAATTTTATTTTTATTTTCTTGTAGAGACAAGGTCTTGCTATGTTGCCCAGGATGGTCTTGAACTCTTGGCCTCAAACAATCCTCCCGCCTTGGACTCGCAAAGTTCTGAGATTACAGGCACGAGCCACCATACCCAGCCTGCATTTTTTAAAGTTTGATTAAATTTTAAAAGCGAATATAGCTTTCTGCTCCTCCTGTTCGACAGACAGCTGCCTCTCTCACGCAGCCACGTGCCTGAGACCCCATGGCAAAGGCCAAGGCTGGAGTGAACGGATTTGGCCACATTGGGTGCCTGGTCACCACAGCGGCTTTTAACTCTGGCAGCGTGAATACTGTCACCATCAATGACCTCTCCATTGACCTCAACTACATGGTCTACATGTTCCAGTACAGCTCCACCTAGGGCAAGTTCCACTGCACCATCAAAGCCAGGAACAGGAAGCTTGTCATTCAACGGAAAGCCCATCAGCATCTTCCAGGAGTGAGATCCCACCAAAATCAAATGGGGCGATGCCGGAGTTGATTATGTAGTGGAGTCCACAGGTGTCTTCACTAATGTGGAGAAGGCTGGGGCTCACTTACAGGGAGGAATCCAAAGAGTCATCCTCTCTGCCCCCTCTGCTGACATCCCCAAGTTTGTGACGGGTGTGAACCACGAGAAGTACCAGAACAACCTCACAACTGCCAGCAATGCCCTCTTGCACCACCAACTCCTCAGGCCCCTAGCCAAGGTCATTCACAACAACTTTGGCATCGTGGAGGGACTCATGACCACCGTCCACACCATCACTGCCACCCGGAGACCATGGATGGCCCCTCTGGGAAGCTGTGGCACCATAGCCACGGGGCCCTCCAAAACATCACCCCTGTGTCCACCGGTGCTGGCAAAGTCATCCTTGAGCTGAATGGGAAGCTCACAGGCACGGCCTTCTGTGTCCTCACCGCCAATGCATCCATCTGGCCCTAACCCGTTGTCTGGAGAAACCCACCAAATTTGATGACATCAAGTAGGTGGTGAAGCAGGCATCTGAGGGCCCCCTCAAGGGCACCCTGGGTGACACTGAGCACCAGGTTGTGTCTTTAACAGTGACACCCACTCTTCCACCTTTGATGCTGGGGCTGGCAATGCCCTCAACAACCGTTTTGTCAAGCTCATCTCTGGACAGGACAATGAATTTGGCTACAGCAACAGAGTGGTGGACCTTATGGCCCACGTGGCCTCCAAGGAGTAAGAGTCCCCAGACCATTAGCCTCAGGGAGAGCACAAGAGCACATCAGCCTCAGAGAGAGGCCCCTCAGCTGCTGGGGAGTCCATGCCACACTCAGTCCCCAACCATACCGAGAATCTCCCCTCCTCACAGTATCCACGCCAGACTCCCTGAAGAATCAGGGGTGGGGCTTAGGGAGTCCCACCTCATGTGCCATCAATAAAGTCCCCTGGGCCAGGCTCGGTGGTTCAGCCTGTAATCCCACACTTTGGGAGGCCGAGGTGGGAGGATTGCCTGAGTCTACAGATTCGAGAACAGCCCGGGCAACTGGGCGAGACCTCATCTCTACAATAAATCAAAAAATTAGCCAGGCGTGGTAGCACACCTGTAGCTCTGGCTACTTGGAAGGCTGAGGAAGAAGGATCACTGGAGCCCAGCAGGTCGAGGCTGGGGTGGCCATCAGCGTGCCACTACACTCCAGCCTGGGCTGGAGTGAGACTCCAACACACACACACACACACACACACACACACACACACACACACACACAAAAACACACATACACAAGAATTAGAATTAAAGAAAGTCCCCTGTATCCTCCTCCAAAAACAAAACTAATATAATCTCAGGGCAGAAAATTTAGAAAACATATACAATTATGGATTCGGGACAAACTATTCTAACAAAGTTTTCCCAAATTTTTATGACTGTGAGTAATGATGTGATAGAGACCTTGAGTATAAAATTTTGGTCACATTTTTAATCATCTCACCAGTAATAGGATGATGAGGTCAAAAGTACGAGCCTTCCAAGGCTACTGATGCCGGTGCCCCAAATTGCTCTCCAGAAATAAAGATTGTACAAGTTTATACTCTGGCTGGAGTGACAGCACACATCTGACTTCACCTCTGTCAGCACCAGGCTGAGGTGGAAGGATCGCTGGAGCCCAGCAGGCGAGGCTCCCGGCCACCGCACTCCAGTCTGGGCGACCGAGGGAGACTGCAACTCAAAAAACAAAACAAAACAAAACAAATATTTTTTAAATCTCCATCAATTTCCTAGTTTAAAAAAATTATATCGGGTGGGGCACGGTGACTCACACCTGTAATCCCAGCACTTTGGAAGGCCGAGGTGAGAGGACTGCCTGAGCTCAGGGGTTTGAGACCAGCCCGGGCAACATGGCGAGACCTCATCTCTACAATACATCAAAAAACTAGCCGGGCGTGGTGGCACGTGCCTGTAGTTCCAGCTACTTGGAAGGGTGAGGCAGATGGATGCCACTGCAATCCGGCCTGGGTGACAGAGTGAGACTTTAACTAAAAAAAAAAAATTATGTCTGACTTTTCTCTACCTCGATGCTTTTTGTGGTGTTTCATGTATGATTAGGGTAGCTTCTTTCTCCCTCTCACTGAAATTCCACTACTGAACTCTTTCTTTCTGTACTGAACTTCAACTTTTCTATAAAACCCACCTCAGATGCACCTTTTCCACGAATTCTTCCCCACGCTGTCCAGAATATCCACATCAGAATATCCTCATCATCTTGTTTGTATCTCCTGGCCCTGCCTTGTAGTGAGATATTCTATTATATATATATACTACTATAAATATAATGATAGACAGTTTTCCTGTTTCTCACAACACCTTAAAACCCTGAGAAAGGCTATATATCCCTCTGCAGTATGTTCCACATCTTAAGAGTTTAAAAACATTGAATTACATTTCAATGTTCTACGTAACATAGGGAAAGTTAGTCTTCAGCTGCATTAATAATGTATAAAGAAATAGGACTTTGGGCGCATGGTGGGATAAAAGTTTAGCTATCAAAGAACTTTCTAATGCTAAAGGCGGTTTCTCACTGAAAGAGGCACATTAAGGGATATTCTGGAGTTTTCTTTGGCCTTGTTTAAAGGTAGGGCCAAATTAACAATATTTTGTCAGGTGGAAAAGGAAGCAATTTGTTGTGACCAAAGAGGATATAAAATTCAGTTTTTGTGAAAACAAATAATACAATCATTTATATCTATGTAAATCATATATTGCAAGTGGGGCCTAAAAAAAACCAGAATTATCTTTTGGAGGGCAGGCCCCTCGTAGTACACTCAAAATTTGTTCCCCTGGATCAAACGGTCAACAAAAAAAATTTTTTTTTCTTTGAGTCGGAGTCTCACTCCGTCGCCCAGGCAGGAGTGCAGTGGCACACTCATGGCCACCCCAGGGTCGACCTGCTGGGCTCTGGCGATCCTTCCACTTCAGCCTTCCAAGTAGCTGGAACTATAAGTATGTGCCACCATGCATAGCTAATTTTTATTTTTGTAGAGACGAGGTCTCGCCAAGTTGCCTGGGCTGGTCTCGAACTCGTGGGCTCAGGCAATCCACTCGCCTCGGCCTCCCAAAGTGCTGGGATTACAGCCTGAGCCACCAAGCCCAGCCTCAAGCAAAGTTTTTATCTGTACATTTTGAGAAGGTTGTGGAAAAAAATGTCCCAAGTTGTGGCAAGCAGGTTACTGGTTCTTCCACCCTGAAAATGCATCTGCCCACACCACACTGAGTGTTCAGCAATTTTTGACTAAAACCAGCCCGACACCAGTGCGTCATCTTCTTTATTCGCCCAACCTCTCCTAAGCGCCTTTTTTTGGTTTGTTTCCCTGGATGAAAAAAGTCCTCAAAGGGAAACAGTTTGCCGATGTGGAAGAGGGGAAACAAAAAACGGCAGAAGCCCTCAAAGGCATCAAAACTGACAAGTTCAAAAACCATTTCGAGCAGCGGGAAAAATGTCTTGATAGGTGTACTGCATCAAACAGAGAGTCCTTTGGAAGTGACTGAAGTTTAAACATGTAAGAACAAATACATGCTTTTTTCTAAATAAATGAATGAATGTCAGGAGGCCCTGCCAAAATTAGACTCTGGAATTACAACCACTTACTTCTCTTTGAGAGATACCATGTCTGTTGGGTGATTAAGAGTTCCTGGATACATAAGGTTTCCCCACATTCACAAGCAGGGTCTTTTGGGGGGTCCCCCTTGTATATTTATTTTTTTAAGGAGACAGGGAATTAAGGTGGTGCCCCGTCATCTCCCAGCTCACCTCCCCTGCTCTTCTTCACTGTGCACACCTGTCCCCAGAACAGCTCGGTCCTGCCTCAGGGCTTTTGCACCTGCGAGTTCCTCTCCCCGGAGTCCACTCTCAGATCTCCACGGGGTGGCTTCCTTTGCACTGTCCAGGTCGCGGTGCCCCTTCTTAGCTAAAGTGGCCCCTTCTCCCCCGCCCCCAGTCAGGCATAGTCTCATTACTCATGTTTATTTTCCACCAGGCTCCTACCACCATATGAAGTTACTTATTTGTGTTGTGTCTATTGTCTGTCTCTCCCAACTAGAATATAAGCACCGAGAGGAAAACGACTTTGAATGTCTGATGTCACCGCTGCATGCCAGGTGCTCAATACCTATCAGTCGAAGGCCGGGCGGGGGGGAGGCTCATGCCTGTAACCCCAACCCTTTGGGAGGCCGAGGCGGGAGGATCGCTTGAGCCCAGGAATCTGAGTCCAGCCTGGGCAATATAGCAAGACCTCGTCTCTATAAAAAAAAATAAAAAAATAAAAAAAAAAAATTAGCTGGGTGTGGTGGCGCAAGCCCATAGTCCCAGCTACTCGGGAGGCTGAGGCAGAAGGATTACCTGAGCCCAGGAGGTCAAGGCTGCAGTGAGCCGTGATCGTGCCACTGTACTCCAACCCGGGTGGACAGAGTGAGAGGCTGACTCAAAACATTTTAAAAAGATGAAAAAAATCTGTCGTATAAATCAAACGAATGAAGAGCATGACACAGTTAAAGAAATGGTCAAGTGAGGAAACCCTGAGCAACCCATGAAGAACTAGCTAGAAATTTCAAATCCTCTGACCCTTTTTCTTAGTGTTAGCTGAGTAAACACAAGGCAGCTGCAAGATGACTGGTTGCCATGGAGAAGGAGGACACCTGTACCGTGGACATGAACAACATGAGCTGAAGAAGAGGCTGACTGCCGTCGATGTGCGGCTTGGCCAGGTTACTGAGCTTTCTAAGCCCACGTCTCACTCTCTGAACAGGGATAATGACCCCCATCTCGCAAGGCGGTCGTGAGGATTGAGTGAGATAATCCATTAACACCCGGGTTCTAGCACATGGTAAGCATGAACCATGAACAGGACAGCCGTGAGTGTGGGTGAGTGTGAATAACCAACAGCCTTTTCAAAAGCAGCAGTTCTCAACCTGGGCAGCAGGATGAGATTCCACTCCCCCTGCAAAACCCTGAGGGAAACTTACAAACACCCTAATGTCTGGTCCCACCCTGGGAGATCCTTCTTTAATTAGTCTGGGGTGCAGGCAGGACATGTGGGAATTTTTAAAAGCTCCCCCAGGACTTCTAATGTGCAGCCAGGATTGAAAACCGCTGCCTGCCTTCAAGACATCTACAGAATGAGTACTTAGGAGGCCCTGCCAAAATTAGACTCTGGAATTACAACCACTTACTTCTCTCTGAGAGATACCATGTCTGTTGGGTGATTAAGAGTTCCTGGATACACAAGGTTTCCCCACATTCACAAGTAGATGAGTGGAATTTCCTATGGAGCGTTTTCTCCCTCTTTCTCCCTTCTCTTCACCCTGTCTTACACTATATTTTACTTTATTTACATTATATTTACTTTAAAAAAGAGTTCTGAGAATCAAGCTTTGCTCACCGATGTCATTTTTAAAAAGTGTGAGAAACAGTTTAACGTAGGTCCAACGCATCTAACTCCTAAGTTTCGGGCTGGCAGGTTATAAAATACCGGTCAATTAACAGTTAATTGTGAAATGGAACAAGATTCACAAAGAATTCACAGAGGTCATGATTAGTTGGGCCTAGAAATGGTTCCAGCCAGGATGTTGGCAGTGGATCACAGATGGACTTAATGTGGCTCCCTGCAGGGAAGGTGCCCTTTTATCTTGGCACTCTGGCTTCTGGAGAGCTATTACCACAGGAGAGCTTCCCTCCTGTGCGATCCAGGACCCCTGTCAGGGCTCAGATCGCTCACAACGATGTTCCCCAGGATAACTGGGTCTTGAGTTAGTTCAAAACAATTAGAGAGTATAAACATTTTCTATTGGCAACGTTAGAGATAGCGAAGTATTGTGGTTCTGAAATAAAATTACTCTATCCCAGGTGTCTTACATTATCAGATTTGGAGCCTGCAAATTACCAACAAGTGTCAAGGTAGAGTCACATACTTCTGCAGTGATGTTTGTTAAGGGGGTAAATTAATGTTGTTTTTTTTTTCTTCTGTGTGTGGTTCCCAATGTGGTTGGAAATAAACATATTTTAAGTTTCTGGCTTTGATAAATCATTGGACTGGGGGTTGCACACACCACAAGATTCATCAGAGGTAGTTCCACGCTAAGAGCTGGAAAGTGACGAAGAATTATTTTTATCTGCGAAGAAACTGACCCAAGGGCTTTTGGTGGGCGTTTGATCTCTTAACCAAAGGGAAAAACAACATGATTTCATTTTCTCTTTCTAAAACATCCTTTTAAGGAGACATTAAGTTGGCAGCAGCACCAGGGAGTCTAACTGACATATTGGGTGGATCCTGGCAAGTAAATCACGCTGGGCCTCAATTCTGTCGTTGAACGAAATTGGAGTGTAGAAGACACATGGAAAAAAAGGCACGTTCTCACACACGAAAGGACCCAGGTTAAAATTCAGCACAGACATGTTTGTGAATTGGAACCATGTGGTTCTGAAATGATACAGCACAGAAATATTAGCCAAATGGCACCTTACGGGCCTAATTTTTTTTTAAAGTGAATTCTGTTTGACATTCACTTCACTGGGGACAATAAATTAGGCAAGTGCTGAATTAAGCAAGGTTGCCAGAGAGGCATCCTGGAAAAACTGGCAACAGGTGCAAAAGTGTCAGGAGACATGTCCCATCACTGCCCATAGAAGGAAGTATTAGAACCAGGGTACTTCTCCAATCATTTCTTCAGTTTTTATTTTATTTATTTATTTTTTCTTTTAAAAAATTATTTCTTCAGTTGTTAAATATAAGAGCGATGCTTCATTTATTGGGCACATTGGGGAAATATGGTCTTACAAATTGAGGGAAAAAAAATATATATATATATTCTTCTGAGTCTTATTCCTTTAATGCCCAAAATGTTTTCCTTTACCTTTAAGTCTCTTTTATCAGGACAAGCTGAACATGATTTGTTGCTGTTTTTTAACCCAGGGCATCATAGGATTTTATTTTCCTGTGCTCTACTCCCATGGGTGTTGGCAGCTGCATTCAAGCCTCCACCGAGGAGCTTTGCTTTTCTAGTGAGCGTGGGTTCTGAATTGTATTCCTTCTCTTTCCTTGATTATAAACTGCCAGCTCTCACTCCTCCCTCCTGTCCAGTCTCCTCTCTGTGACAGTGCCCTCTTCCCACCCACATGGCTGATTTTAGCCAGCTCAAGACTGAATCCCCGACAGCAAAAGGTTTCAAATAATAAGACAAATAAAACCTCAGCTCTGAGTGGAGGCCCAAGGGCCACATCCAAGGAAAGCAGCAAGCGTCTGAGAAAAGTACTTCAGCAGCCCAGAGATGGACTGGGAGTGGGGACAGACTGGTTCTTTCTGAATTTCACCCTCCTGCAGACACTCGGCGTTCAATGTCTATGCTGTGCGGGGATGAATCGATAAGCACCAGGGGCAGCCTGGCGTGGTCGCTGGGAGCTGGCTTGGGCCCAGGCCTGGGCCTTGAACCAACCCCATTTAGTCCTGTGTGACCAAGCGATGCCTCAGTCACCACATGGATAGGATGAAGACAGTAACAGGACTGTGCCGAGGTCTGTCATGAGCTCTTGACATTTGTAAAGTGTGGAGAAGAGTCCTGGGGCCGGGTCTGCGCCAAATTAGTGTTCATAAATAAGCAAAGCAGGATAAAATAAATCTTCCTTACATTGCTATGCACATTCGAAGACAAAATATATGAATCTGTTTTGCCAGTTGTCCATTCAAGAGCAAAGTCAATTTTCTCTCATCCGTGTGTTTATGGGCAACCAAACAAATCACTGGAATGCTCCTGTGTGCCGAGCACACCACAGGGACTCAAGATGTCAACTCAAAAGCACAATTTCTGCTCTGAAGAACAGTTTAGGGATGGCCTCGACATACCATCATATTCTCTGCTGTTGCTATAAAAAGTTTATTCTCTTCCACTTCATTTGGACACAAGTAAAAAGTTTTGGAGACAACCAGAAGGTGGATTAATCTATTCACTAATAATAACCCTAATTTGGAAGAGTCCTTGAAGGGTTTATACATATTCCCAAACAAATTTCTTTATTCATTTTTGTTTTAGTTAACGTGTCACATTTGTGTGTGGGGTGTTAGCCTTAATAGCAAGAACCTGGAAACAACCATGCTGCCCATCAAAAGAGGACTGGATTAAAAAAATGTGGTACATATACACGATGGAATACTACGGAGCCATAAAAAAGAACAAAATCATGAATTTCGCTGCAACCTGGATGGAACTAGAGTCTATAATACTGAGTGACCTCTCACAAAAACAAAAATCCGAATATCACATGTTCTCACTCATATAATGGACCTTGAACATCCAATGCAAAACTATAAGAAAATGACTGATGGTACTGGGAAACTATGGGGGGGAGGGGGATGGGATTAACAGTAGCAAATATCTGTCAGGGGATGGGAACACACTTCTTATCTACAGGGTGCCTGAATGAAACATCATTGTACACCTAACCCGTAACTGTACCCCACAAAACCATAATAAAAAATACTGATTAATGAAAAAAAAAAAAAAGTTTAAATATAGGGTCAGGTGTGGTGGCTCATGCCTGTAATCCTAGCACTTTGGGAGGCAGAGGTGAGAGGATCGCTTGAACCCAGGAAGGAATTCAAGAACAGCCTGGGCAACATAGCAAGACCCCATCTCTACAAAATAATTAAAAAATTAGCTGGGCATGGTAACACACACCTGTAGTCCTAGCTACTTGCGAAGCCAAGGCAGAAGGATTGCCTGAGCCCAGTTCAAGGCTGCATTGAGCCGTGACTGTGCCACTGCACTCCAGCCTGGGCAACAGAGTAAGGCCCCGATTCAAAAAAATGTTTTTCGGTCTATAGATTGAGTCGGGGTCTCATGCTGTCACCCAGACTTGAATGCAGTAGTATGATCACAGCTCACCACAGCCTCGACCTCCTGGGCTCAAGCGATCCTCCTGTCTTTGCCTCCCAAAGTGTGGGGATTACAGGCATGAGCCACTGCACCTGGCCTAAATATATATATATATATATATATTTTTTTTTTTTTTTTTTTTTTAATTTTTTGAGTTGGAGTCTCACTCTGTTGCCCAGACTGGAGTGCAGTGGCTGCTCCTGGCCACCGTAGCCT
>NW_007247805.1:270465-306072 GCF_000164805.1 Carlito syrichta | reverse complement strand
GCTAATTTTTTGATTTATTGTAGAGATGAGGTCTTGCCAAGTTGCCCAGGCGGGTCTCGAACCCGCGGGCTCAGACATTCCACTCACCTCAGCCTCCCAAAGTGCGGGATTACAGGCTGAGCCATCGAGCCCGGCTGAAATATATATTTTTAATTAGGAAAGAAATATGTTTGTCACCGAAAATCTGAAAATTCAGATGAGTATATGGAAAAAAAAAATCATGCTCCCATTACTCAAGCCAATCACCGTGGACCTTATGGCGTCTTTCTTGGTTCTTCTCCCATGCACTGTGGTCTTTGCCTATATCTGATCACTTGTTATTTATACATTTGTATAGACAGATTCAATGTGGGGGGGAACCCTGATACCAGCTCATTCATGTTAGAAATTTTAGAAATATAGGCCAGTGGAAAGGAAATAAAAATGGCCTCTGTTTGTATGCAAAGATGCATTCCTCCTTCCTGCATCACCCAACTAGGTGCTTCTAATTTGAGCCTGTGTCCAGGGGAGCATTTGTAGAAGAGGGATTCCTCCTAGCCAGCGGCTCTGGCCTCTGGGAGGGTCGTTGCTGTGGGCCAAGGAAGGAAAGTTCCAGTGGAGTATTTGAATGGGACTCTGGACATTGGGCCTGTCCTATGAAATCCAGTAGGAAGGGCCCCCTTGACTCCTCTCGTGACGGTGATGTGGTGACCAAACTGGAACCAGCACCCCAACTTCTGTCTCCCAGAGCTATAATTTTGCCGCATGGCCTCCTTAGAGAGTCCAGCACACAGTGGATCCTTAATAAATAAAAATCTGTTGAGT
Organism: Carlito syrichta; assembly: GCF_000164805.1. Taxonomy (NCBI): domain Eukaryota; kingdom Metazoa; phylum Chordata; class Mammalia; order Primates; family Tarsiidae; genus Carlito; species Carlito syrichta. The sequence goes on along the minus strand of NW_007247805.1, from coordinate 305,268 downwards.
GAAAAAGAAAATCACCTCGAATCTGTCCACCCAGAGATAGCTACTGCTAAAACAGGTTGGTGTATGTTCTAATATCATGTTTCTAAGGGGAAATAAAGAGTCGAGTACATACAGCTTGTTCTGATTTTTCATCTTGGTTACCTGGGTTGATTATAGCTGTCCCTGAGGTTTTATGGGTCCCCTGCCCCCTCACCTTAAAAAAGAAAGAAACAAACACAACTCTGATGACCCAGGTCATTCAATATGTATTTTAAAAGATGTAGAAAATGTTGGTGAGGTGTGTTTCTTTGTTTGTTTTGAGTCTGGGTCTCACTCTGTCACTCAGGATGGCGTGCAGTGGCATGATCACCACAGTCATGACTCACAGATTGTTCCTGGACTCAGGCAATCCTTCCACCTCAGCCTCCCAAGTAGCTGGGACTTCAGGCATGCGCCACCACATTGACTAATTTTTAAATTTTTTTGTAGAGACGAGGTCTTGCTATGTTGCCCAGTCTGGTCTTGAACTCCTGGACTCAAACAATCTGCCCGCCTCGGCTCCCAAAGTGTTGGGATTACAGGCGTGAGCCACTGCACCCGGCTGAGGTTTAAAAAAAGTTATTTTAGCTACTTATTTTAATGCTCATTCCCTATCCTCCCCCTGATTAATTAATAAGAGATACAGACCCTGCCAAAAATGTCTGTTTTAGGATTCAAAAAGAGGGAGAGGGAAGAAATAAATTTTAATGTTCCTTTGGTTGAACATATCAAAAGCAGAAAAGGAGTGGCCAACAACACGTGACCTAACGTCAGGAGGGGGCTCCTTCAGCTACCTATGTGTAGAGAGAGGCACAGAGAGGGACAGAGGTAGCAACAACCCTGCTGGCCTTTGATCTGTAAAGTCTCAGGCAACGAGCAGCCACATTTTCTGCCAATGCTATGGCTCTCGGAACCCGTAGGGAGGGAAGGGTCTGGCTAGGTCCTGACTGTGGCCCGATCCTAAACCCACCCAGTGCCGAACCCTGCTGTGTCCCTCACAACCAAAGGCGTGTCCGCTCAGAGAAAACAATCTCTGAAGGCTTCGTGAAATTTTATAAGAAACAGCTTTTCCTGGTTCACCATGGTGCTGGTATGTAGGGTAGAAACCTGCTCGATTCTGCAATGCAGATTTTAAAAGTTGGCCGGGCACTGTAGCTCCCGCCTGTAATCCCAGCACTTTGGGAGGCTGAGACAGGAGGATTGCTTGAGCCTAGAAGTTCAAGACCAGCCTGGGCAGCTTAGTGAAACTTTGTCTCTTTAAGAAAAATTAAATTTTTTAAAAAAGTTAACAATCAATAGAGTCTCAAATTATCTCTAATTTAGCCACAGAAGCTACCACTGCAGACAGGTATCTCTGGAACCAGTCACTTACCTGAAAGGGAATCTCCGGTACTGTCTGGAAAGCCATTTTCTTCTCCCTAAAAGCCAAAAAGCAACCTTCATTAAAATCATATCCCTTTATGAAATGGAGATAGTATCAATTTTCCAACTTAGTTAAATTTCCGCCAAAACCTGGGGTAGGGTGGGGGTGCAGTGGGGGGAATGGATCTTCAGATGGTATTTCAATGGGAGGTGAGTCACGCATACCCTTCTAGGATATAAACTCCCTGGGCATAGGGGCTTTTATTTGCTCCCCGTACTGTGTCCTCATGCCCAGAACAGTACCCGATACACAGTAGACACTCAATAAATATCTGCTAAATGCACTAGTGTCCCTACTCTTAAGAAAGTATCAGCTGGGCGCTGTGGCTTGAGCCTGGAGTTCCAGCTACTAGGGAGGCTGAGGTGGGAGGATCACGTAAGCCCAGGAGGTCGAGGCGGCAGTAAGGTATGATTCTCTTTCCAACTCCATCTCAAAAAAAGCAAAAAAAAAAAGCACTGATGCACACAATGTGCTCTTGTTTTATCTTTATTTTGCATTATGGGTTATTTTCCTTATTTTATTTCTTATCTGCCTTGGGTTGGGCATGTTGTCAGTCCAGGTTATAATTCTTTCCATCTATTATACTTATTTATTTAAGTAGATACTGCAAAGCAGCTAAGATAGACTGTGAACAAGCGGTGACCAAATCTCGAGAGGCGATCGTGTGTCTGCCCATCTGACTGTGGTTCTGTTTTTACAACTAAGGCCTGGCTATGGCATACATGTGGGATGTGAGGGAACTTCTTGGAGAGGGGTGTGTGTGTGTGTGCGCGTGTGTGTGCGTGTGTGTGCATGTGTGTTTTCCATAAAGTCGGCAGAGGAGACCAGTCCCGGCATACCTCTGTTTATGTGAACTCCATCTTTATGCAACAAAAGCCTCTCTCATGAGCTCACGTCACCCCCGCCATCCATGGTACTGCAGAAGCAACGCAAGCATTGAGGCAAAAGCTCAGGGTTGTATGAACTTAGGATGTCACAGACCAGTGCTGGTCTCAGATTCCTTGTCAGTATCTTCAGGTGACTGCTGGATGAGCTCAGCTCTTAGATGCCTCTGCATTCTCAGGTCTCTAAAAGTTTCACCCTTCAAGGTGTGCTGACTCCATGGTGTCAATATGTTTTAAGCCCTTGAAACAATCTTTCTCTTTTCATCTTCTAAGAAGCCTTTCTCCTTGCCCTGAGCTCATCAATCTCCAAGTCTCAGCAGCATACACACATTCATGTAATCACAAGTCTATTTTTTTTTTTCACACAGGAGCATTCCCATGTCTTACCAGCTAGTTTTTCCCCCTAAGTAATCTGGCCATTAATTGCTTCTGTTTGAGTTCCCTTTCTCACCACTGTCTTTACTGGACCAACAACAAAAAAGCTATTTAGCACAATTCCTACAATTTCTTTCTTCCTTTCTCTCTCTTTCTTGAGATGGGGTCTTGCTCTGTTGCCCAGACTGGAGTGTAGTGGCACCCTCATAGCTCACTACAGCCTCAAACTTTTGGGCTCAAGTAATCCTCCCCACCTCAGTCTTTCAAGTAGTGGGACTACGGACACACACCACCATGCATAGCTCATTTTAAATTTTTTGTAGAGATAGGGTCTCATTATGTTGCCCAGGCTGGTTGTGAACTCCTGGGATCAACCAATCCTCCTGCTTTGGCCTCCCAAAGCATTGTAATTACAGGCATGAGCCACTGCGCCCAGCCAACTTGCTTTTCTTTTCTTTTCTTTTTTTTTTTTGAGTTGGAGTCTCACTCGGTCGCCCAGACTGGAGTGCAGTGGCTGCTTCTGGCCACCGCAGCCTCGCCTGCTGGGCTCCAGCAATCCCTCCGCCTCAGCCTTCCAGGTAGCTGGAATTACAGGCATGTGCTACAATGCCCGGCTGATTTTTTGATTTATTTTAGAGATGAGGTCTCGCTGCCCAGGCAGGTCTCGAACACGCAGGCTCAGGCAATCCACTCACCTCAGCCTCCCAAAGGCGTGGGATTACAGGCTGAGCCACCGAGCCTAGCTTCTTTTTTTTTTTTTGATTTGGAGTCTCACTTTTTTTTTTTGAGTTGAAGTCTCACTCTGTCACCCAAGCTGGAGGGCAGTGGCACGCTCATGGTCACCCCAGCATCGACCCGCTGGGCCCTTCTGCCTCAGCCTTCCAAGCAGCCAGAACTACAGGCGCAGGCTACCACGCCCGGCTACTTGCTTTTCATTTAGTTGAAGTCATGCTTTCTTTTCATTTCCCTTACTCAATTAGGAGTGTGTGAGTGTGTGTGCATGTGTATGTGAGAGAGAGAGGGAGAGAACGTGTGTGCAAGTCTCAAGAAACAGAAATGTCTCTCTGTGCAAACTTTTACTTTTGCAAGGCTAAATCCAGAGGCTCCACGAAGTTAGGGCCACCACTCTTCACTCCACAGGTCATGTGTAGACCTGCCTATTCACATCTGCAGAGCTCAGCAGGACCGGGCAGGTATGTGAGCTCTTTTATCAACATCGTCACGGTCCTGCTCACTGAGTTGGAAATGCAGGCCGAGGAAACAGAAACAGGAACTTCAAGTTGTGTTGAGAGACACAGATGTTAGAACTTGACGGATTCTGTGGTATTTGAGGACCCTGCTGAAACACGAACTTTTCCATAAGTAGAAACTATGTTCCATGGCATACTTGACTTGATTTCTTATAACATGGAGGAAATTTTACCGAGGTCAATGTCTGGCCAGAATCACCCCCACGGTGATGCAGATGGGAAACGTGAATTACTTGGGAAGGTGGATAAAGACAGAATTTAGATGAAAATATATCATCTCTGTTCTTGGCTCTGATGATTCGGTTGTGCTACTTTGTAGGCTGGTTTTCTAAGGGTGAAATCAGAAAAGACTTCTTTTTCGTGGGTCTTACTGAAACCACACTCATGCCTTCACGCAATGCCTACTCAATATGCACGAGCCCCATATTGGAACCTGCATACAAAGGCAAAAGGACCTGAACCCTTGACCTCAAGATATGCCGGGGCAAACAGACCCCTCCAATAACCAAAATGCGGAGCGGAGGCGGGTGAGTTCTAAGAGGGAGGTACAGACAAAATCAGAGAGGAGGGAGGTTTCTTCCGATGAAAAATTGAGAGGCAGTTCCTTGGAGACAGAGATATTTGGGCTGAGGATCTGGGGAGCGGGGACTTAGAAGGAAGGGGCATTTAGGCCAGGCTCAGTGGCTGAGTCTGTCATCCCAGCACTCTGGGAGGCCGAGGCAAGTGGATCGCCTGAGCCTGCGGGTTTGAGACCCGCTTGGGCAAGTTGGCGAGACCTCGTCTCTACAATAAATAAAAAACCAGCCGGGCGTGGTAGCACGCGCCTGTAGTTCCAGCTCCTTGGAAGGCTGAGGCGGAAGGATCGCCAGAGCCCAGCAGGTCGAGGTTGCGGGGGCCGGGAGCGGCCACTGCACTCCAGTCTGGGCGACAGAGTGAGACTCCAACTCAAAAAAAGAAAAAAAAAAAAGAAGGAAGGGGCATTAGTCTTAAGCAAAGGCAATGAGGGGGTGAGAGGGAGAGGAGACGGGAAGCAAGATTGAGGTCTGCCCAAAAAGTTGAACTTTATTTTGCTGACCACAGGGAGCCCCTGGGAGGCTCTCATCAGAAGCAGGGCATCTTCACAGGTGTCTAGGCGTAAGAAACCCCCCGTCTGGCTATGGAATGTGAGACACATGGGGGAGAAAGGGACAGTGTGGCGGTCAGGTGACAGGGAAGGGGACAAATAACTCCTAGGCAAGGATAAAGGAGACCCCACGCCACTCTTCTGGGAGAAAAAGAGGAAAGTAAGAGCTTCTTCAGCGATGCAGTCACTAAAGGATGAGCAAAAGGAGGTGAAATGATGGCAAGGATTTTTTTTTTTTAGTCAGGGTCTCACTCTGTCACCCCGGCGGGAGTGCAGTGGCACAATCGTGGCTCACTTCTGGGCTCAGGTGATCCTCCTGCCTCAGCCTCCCGAGTAACCTGAGACTACAGGCACGCCACCACACCCTGCTAATTTTTTGATAAATGCATACATTTTTTGGGTAGAGATGAGGTCTTGCTATGTTGCCCAGGGTGACCTCAAACTCCTGGGCTCCAGCAAGCCTCTCACCTCGGCATCCCAAAATCTGGGATGACAGACACAAGCTGCCGTGCCCAGCCAGATGAGCAAGTTTGGAGGTGGCGATACATGAGAAGACGAGGTCAGGCTCCCTCACGATGAACCTGAGGTGCCTGAGTGGTCAGTGGGAGGGCCAGGGCAGGAGACGGCGCTTTGGATGTTGACGTGAGCATGGAGGAGATGACTGGCAGCGGAGGGTAAGGCATGAGCTTACACCTCGAGGAGGACCCGACACCTACACTTTGGTGGCAGGGAAAGGGATGAAAGAGGAAAGAGGCGAATGCGGTCAGGGGGAGAAAAGAAAAGAAAGCGAAAACAACAGAAGTTGCAGGCGACATGGGCTCTGCGACCGGCAGGACACCAGATGGGGTGAGGGGGTGAGCAGTGATTCTGAAAGTAGTGCTAACAGAATGAAGGAGCTGGAAGCCCTGACACTAGCTGGGTGGTGGGGCCATGGAGGCGGCCAGGGACGCGGGTGGCTGCGTCAGCCGCCCTCCTCTCCAGCCCTGCCATCTGCTTAATCTCTCTTATCTGGAAGGCCTCAACTGAGGGTGGCACTTCCTCTAGGAAGCCTTCCTTAAAGCCCCCCAGGCTGGGTTCTGGGCCCTGGGTGTTTTCATAACACCCGAGGACTGCTGTTTTCTCTGGCTTGGAGTTTCTTTCTTCTGCACTTGGCCGAGGACTAGAGGCAAAGGACCTGTCTGGGCTGTCCCGTGGAAATTAGCCCGTGTCCGAGACAGAGGGAATCTCAGAGATCTGTGGAAGGGAGGAAGGTGGGAGGGAGGGGGGAAGAGGACTCTGATAGAGAATGGAATCTGCGTTTTTCCAGACCAGGGTGTGGGCTGCCGTTCTTCACGGTGTTCTCCTTATCCTTCCCCTTCTAGTTCTCTTCTGGTGTCACCCGTATTCCTGTCTAATGCGTCACTGCCAAGCACCTGAGTGCTCGAGTTGCGCACCGGTTGTGGGTCTATGCCAAACCTCAGCTCTATGTGAATACACTCTACCTGTCTTGTTCCGTTTTTTTTTTTTTTATCTTATTCATAATTTTAGAGACAGGCTGATGTGCAGTGGCACAATCATGGCTCATCACAGCCTCTACTTCCTGGGCTCAGGCGATCCTTCTGCCTCAGCCTCCTGCGTGGCAGGGACTACAGGCATGCGCCACCATGCCTAACTAGTTTTTATTTTTTGCAGAGATGGGTCTTACTATGTTGCCCAGCCTGGCCTTGACGTCCTGGCTGCGAGCGATCCTCCCGCCTCGAGCCTCCCAAAGTGTTGAGATTACAGCTGTGGGCCACCATGCCTGGCCCCAGTCCTGTTCTAAGTGGCAGAAGGTCATCTGTGTCATCTAATCTCAGCTGGGTCCCAGCTGCTCCCTGGTCATTCTTGGGTCTCCCTCTCATTGTCGTCCTCCATACCCTACAGGGTCCTTCTCCAAACCTTTCTACTCTGCGGAGGGCTGCATCCCCATTGGTGCCCCTTATCCCCCGAGACCTAGACTGGACCAGCGGAGCTCTCCCCTCTGGATCTTCTCTGGATCTGCCCTCCTTCATCTCCCTCTTCATCCCCGTCTCCAAAGAGATGGTGTCTTTTCATCTTCTCTTGCTCCTTGTAGGATGGTTCTGTGCAAACCTTTTTTTTGTGGCACAGGGGGTAGGACTCCCCTTCTATCCCCTCCCTCGCATGTTCATCTCTGCCACACCAAGGGCTCCCTCCCCAGGACGTGAAGCATATATCAAGCCTCCCCTGTCCTAAGCCAACCTCAAAACCAAGCCCCCATGTCACTCCCCTTCTCTCTTCCAGGCTCGTTTCTCCCAGGCTCCTCTATGACTGAGGCCGTGGGATACTTGCTGAGTGCCAGGCATGGGACCTGCGATGGGGTTGGTCACTCCAGCCTCAAACGCTTGGAGGTTAAGAACTACCATCGCACAAATGACAAAACACTAGAGATTTCATCCGGGTCCTTCGCTCTGAGGGAAGCTCCGGTATAAAGTGCTGGTTTGGACGAGAACGGTTTCTGAGTGAGGACAGCCATGCGTGCTGAAGGCAAGGGTGTTATGCAAGAAATCAGCTCGTCAAAACTGTGGGTGCCAAGTGAACCAAGGAATTAAAAATGCATTTTATGCAAACTCTTACAGAGGCCAGGCATGATGGCTCTCACCTGTAATCCCAGCCCTTTGGGAGGCTGAGGCGAGAGGATTTAAGCCTGAGAGTTCAAGACCAGCCTGGGCAACACAGTAAGACCTCATCTCTACCCAAAAAAAAAAAAAAAAAATTAGCCAGGCCTGTTGGCACCTAGAGTCCAAGAGTAGAGGCAATGTCGAGAGGCTGAGGGAGAAGGTTGGCCTGAGATCAAGGCTGCAGTGAGCCGTGATGGTGCCACTGCACTCCAGCCTGGGTGACGAAGTGAGACCTCAGCTCAAAAAAAAAAAAAACCCAAACCAAAACCAAAACCAAACAAAAAACAGAGCAGAAGAGTAGAAGGGAGGAAGACTTGGAGTGACTTTTTTTTTTTCTTTTTTTGAGTTGGAGTCTCACCCTGTCACCCAGGCTAGAGTGCAGGGGCACAATCATGGCCACCGCAGCGTTGACCTGCTGGGCTCAGGCAATCCTTCTGCCTCAGTCTTCCAAGCTGGAACTACAGGCTTGCGCCACCATTCGGCTATTTTAAAAAATTTATTGTAGAAAGGAGGTCTCACCAAGTTGCCCAGGCTGGTCTCAAACCCGTGGGCTCAGGCAATCCTCTTGCCTCCACCTCTCAAAGTGCTGGGATTACAGGCGTGAGCCACTGCCCCCGGCCTGGAGTGACTTTTAAAGTGGCTTAAAACACTTCCTTTAGGGAGGAGGAAAGGAATCCCAGCATTTACAATAAATCAGCAGCATCAAGCTGCTAGTTTACTGTCCTTTCCCTTCCTTTTAAAACTTCTATCCAATTACCATATATACCTGAATATAAGGGTAAGACATTTTGAAAATGATCCTTGAGGAAAAAGGGAATTTCCTTAAGTCCAAGTTCTTATAAATTCTCTTCCCTTGTGGGACACTCTTTGACATTTCACTACTTTGAACAACAAAGATACTGTTTGTGGAAAACACATGGGATGTCACTAAACTGGGGAGGAGGAGAAGAAGGCAAACCAACTTAACATCTATTTAGTGATTTTTTTTTCTGGGAGGTGTGATTTCAAAATAGCAATACAAATAAAGTGGTTATATTGTGGCTACAATAAAGTGGTTACACTGTGGTTATACTGTGTGCAAATACACTCATACAGGATTATTATTATTATTATTATTATGTGCCACCTAGACTGGCCTTGAACTTGGGCTCAAGTGATCCTCCCATCTCAGCCTCCCAAGTATCTGGGACTACAGGTGCAAGCCACCTTGCCAACTCCCACAGGATACATTTTTTTATTTTTTTGAGTCGGAGTCTCACTCTGTCACCCAGACTGGGGTGCAGTGGCTGCTCCCGGCCACCGCAGCCTCGACCTGCTGGGCTCCGGCGATCCTTCCGCCTCAGTCTTCCAATTAGCCGGAAGTACAGGCACACCATCACGTCCGGCTAATTTTTTAATTTATTGTAGAGATGAGGTCTCGCCAAGTTGCCCAGGCGGGTCTCGAACCCGCAGGCTCAGGCAATCCACTCACCTCAGCCTCCCAAAGTGCGGGATTACAGGCTGAGCCACCGAGCCCGGCCAGGATAAATTTTTGAAACAAAAACAAACCCTGCACAGTGCTATGCAAATGGCTTGGGATAGAATTTCTGGAGACAGCATCACCCAATGGTTCCAAAGTGCTCTATTTCACTAACTCATACACATTACAATGGCTGTTACTAAAAAACAAAAAACCCAGACAAACAGAAATCCAGCAAATAACAAGAATTGGCGAGGATTGAAGAAATTGCAACCTGTTGGTCGAAATGTAAGATGGTACAGGACTGAACTAAAGTTACCCTCCAGGAGACTTTGCTTCATATTGCCCTATTTCTCAGCTCTTTTTACCTCCTGTCCAAGAAAACAGAGGGTGGTTCCTCAAATAATTAAAAATAGAATTACTGGTGGGGCATGATAGCTCATGTCTTTAATTCCAGTACTTTGGGAGGCCGAGATGGGAGAATTGCTTGAGCCCAGGTGTTCCAGACCAGCCTGAGTAGCATAGCGAGACCCTATCTCTACAAAAAATTTTAAAAAACAGTTGTGTGTGGTGGCATGCACCTGCAGTTCCAGCTACTTGGGAGGCTGAGGCTGAGAAAAAGGATTGCCTGAGCCCCGGGGGTCAAGGCTGTGGTGACCCATGGTTTGCACTTCAGCCTGGGCAACAGACACACACAAAAATAAAAATAAAAACAACATTACCATATGATCCAAAAATTCCACTTCTGCATATACCCACAATCATTGAGAGCAGGGTTTTGAAAACATAATTACACACCCCTGTTCGTAGTGGCATTATTCACAAAAACTAAAAGGTGGAAGCAATCTGAGTATCCATCAATGGATAAGTGGATTTTTAAAAATGTGGTATGTACATGAAATGGAGCATTATTTAACCTTAAAAAGAAGGAAACTTGGGACACATGCTACCACACGGTTGAACCTTAAGGACACCAGACTAAGTAAAATAATCCAGTCATGGAAGGACAAACACTGTGTGACCCCCACTCACATGAGCTACCTAGAGTTGTCCAATCCATGCAGATAGAAGGTAGAATGGTGGCTGCCCGGGGAGAGGGGGAGGAGCGAATGGAGAATTATTGTTGAAGGGGTGCAAGAGTTTCTGTTTGGGAAGAAGAAAAAGTTCTGGAAATGGACGCTGGGGAGGGCCGCGCAACAATGTCAATGTACTTAATGCCGCCAACTATACATTTTAAGATGGTTAAAATGGTAACTTTTATGTTATATGTATTTCACAATTAAACAACAGCAACAACAAATATGCTCTCTAAAACAACACGGCCAGCAGGGAAGGTGCCATGATCTGCAGAGCTGTGTGCCTGGCTGACATGACGTGAACACCGTGTCAAAGATGTCAGAGAAATGCCATGGGAGTAACATCTATAAAATGGGAGAAAAGGAAAAAAATGCAGCTTCTTGAAATTAGACTCATCTATAACAGTAGATACGTGTGTGCAAGTTAACTTAACAGCTTAAATCATACATGCATGCATTGGATAGTTTGACTTTCTTCCTGAAACTCAATGCTAACCTTCTCAGCTCTGGCTGGGAAGAGATTCCCCTTTAATTCATGGGGTAAGGGGCCCGGACATGGGTTGTTTTAAAATATCTCCCTAGGAAGTGTTAAGGTACTCAGGGTTGAACAACCATGTTTTATATTCATGTAGGCTTAAGAAAACCCCCACTTTGTAAAATCTTCTTACTGTGAGTACAAGGAATTACTTTGTATTTGGGAAAAATGTGTTAACTGCTGCCAGGAATTCTTTGAACAGAAAGTTGGCTAAGTTACATGAATTTTACACTTTGGCGAGTTTATAAACTGATATTCAGGTGCCATTTCTGCTTAGGGAGCTGAAAGGTCTGGGTACTAAGGAATTGTTGCCTCTAAAGATTTATACTTGAGACTTCACACCACGCTCCAAGCGGCAAAAACTCACACCCTGATCACAGATCACACCCTGGACCCAGATCACACCCTGGGAAAAGCTCTCAACTCAGAGCTGAATGTGTTAGTCCATGTGGGGATGGACCAGAAACATTGACAGATTGATGGGGGAAGTCCGGTCAAATAAAATGTATGGGAGGGCATGGGGGCTCATGCCTGTAATCCCAGCACTTTGGAAGGCAGAGGCCAGAGGATTGCCTGAGCCCATGGGTTTAAGACCAGCCTGGGCAACACGGCAAGACCTCGTCTCTACAGTAAATCAAAAAATGAGCTGGGCGTGGTGGAGCATGCCTGTAGTTCCAGCTGCTTGGAAGGCTGAGGCGGAAGAATCGCCTGAGCCCAGCAGGTTGAGGCTGCGGTGGCTGTGAGTGTGCCACTGCACTCCAGCCTGGGTGACAGAGTAAGACTCCAACTCAAAAATAAAACACACAGGAGGCCATTGATTTGGACCGAGCTCCTGAACTTGGCCCAATAGACCAATCCAAAATGGAATCACTCATGCTAAGGCTCCATGTCACCATCTTGAAACCTAAACTGTTTCCTTGTAAAATCTGAGAAATCAGGAGCAAGATGATAGCTGCATCTCCAAAGAGGTCAGTTTTCCAAACACAAAACCAAACCTAGGAGATTCACAGAAACCAATCAAATGGGACCTAGTCAATCTGAGCTGGCATAAAGAAGTTCCCTTTGCTTTAATCCATAGAAGGAAAGTAGCCCGATGTCACCTGATGTGAACCCATCCACTTATGGCACTACACTGTTTCCTCATTCTTGCTCAAGTCGCCTTACAAAAACTAACTATTCTGCCACATCCAGTGGATCTCCTGTCTCTCTCTTTTTTTTTTTTTTTTTGAGTCAGAGTCTCACTCTGTTGCCCAGACTGGAGTGCAGTGGCCGCTCCCAGCCACCGCAGCCTCGACCTGCTGGGCTCCAGTGATCCTTCCGCCTCAGCCTTCCAAGCAGCTGGAACTACAGGCACGTGCTACCACGCCCGGCTGATTTTTGATTGATTGTAGAGATGAGGTCTCGCCAAGTTGCCCAGGCGGGTCTCGAACCCGCGGGCTCAGGCCATCCACTCACCTCAGCTTCCCAAGGCGCGGGATTACAGGCTGAGCCACCGAGCCTGGCTCTCCTATCTCTTTTAAGGACTAGATGCAGCCCGGTTCACAATTCGCTAATAAAAGCCAATTACAATTTTAAAACGTAATTTATTGAAATTTTGTTTTTTGACAACGCCCCCCGGTACCTCGGGGCAAGTTTTCTGTGGGATGTGCTTTTCAGAACTGTCTAGCTTGGTCTTGAAATGTCGATGCTTAGCGAAGGAGTGACGAGTTCATCTTTATTATTTTCCTAACCACGGGAAGGCTAACTGAATGGGAAGGCACGTCACAGGTCAGTTAGGCTGATGTAGCCAAAGTCTGGATGGAAAACACAGTAAAGACCAACACCAAGTTGTCACTGCCCACCTGGTGGTGGAAACCTAACTTACAGGCAAAGAGCCTGAGAAGAAATGCCCTTCCTCGCCGCGCTACCACCCCCGCCCACCCCCATGCTTAGGACTTACACACTTAAGGTACCAGTTCAGTTAAATTATTATTATTATTATTATTTTGAGTTGGAGTCTCACTCTGTCGCCCAGGCTGAAGTGCAGTGGAGTGATCACAATTCACTGCAGACTCGATCTCCTGGGCTCAGGCGATCCTTCTGTCTCAGCTTCCAGAGTAGCTGGGACTATAGGCATGTGCCACCACACCCAGCTCATTTTTTTTGGTAATGAAGTCTCACTATGTTGCCCAGGCTGGTCTCGAACTCCAGGGCTCAAGCAACCCTCCCACCTTGGCCTTCCAAAGTGCTGGGATGATGGCATGAACCACTGTGCCCAGCCAGAGCATGGATTTAGACCGTTCAAAACTTTCTCATGTCATATGGTTACTGAAATCAAGTGGCTTTCTGTGGGAAGAATTCTCCAAAGTGCTGGGATTATAGGCATGAGCTACTGTGCCCAGTCAGAGTATGGATTTAGACTGTTCCAATCTTTCTCATGTCACATGGCTAGTGAAACTCGAGTGGCTTTCTGTGGGAAGAATTCTCAAGACAGACCTGGTATCTGTGTAGCCCTTCTGACCACGATTATCAATGATCTACTCCTAAATATCAGTACCAGACTGTGAATCTCCTTTTTGGGTTTTGCCAAAAAGCCGATATATACTCAGTTCTTCTTCTGCAAATTAGTTATTATAAGATTCATGTAGACATATATCTATTTAAGTGGAAGTATACTCCAGAAACTGGTTTTTAGACATGTATTTAATTCAGGATACACTTATTGAGCACCTACTCCTAGTAAGTGACCATTCTATGTCCTGGGATAAAGAGACAGAAACCTGCTGCCTCAAGGTTATAAAGCAGTGATGAAACAAAGACATATGTATAAATATTGACATCACAAGAGTCATGTGCTCAATGGCCTTGAAAACATGATTTTAAGTGCCTGAGTGTATAAAGCATGGAATGCTCAATGGCCTTGAAAACATGATTTTAAGTGCCTGAGTGTATAAAGCATGGAAATCGATTGATTGATTGGTTAACTGATTGAATTGGGGTCTCACTCTGTCACCCAGACTGGAGTGCAGTGGCACAATCATGGCTCACCACAGCCTCCATCCACTTCTTGGGTTCAGGTGATCCTTCCACTTCAGCCTCCCGAGTAGCTGGGACTATGGGTGTTAACATGTGTTAAAAAGACACAGACACGAATGTTAAAATGTGAACAAGATAAGGACAGAAAGCCAAGGAGCACAAGGGTGGGCAGGAGTTCAAGTGAGACCTGAGGGAACAGGGACCGTTTCTTTGAGGATGAAAGGGCTAAATACGGAAAAGTGAACACTTGAAATAAATGCTAAGGAACTTTAGGAGGAGAGCAAACCTGTGGGTTTGTGCCCATTGAGGTCTTTCTTCTCTTCAGCGAGTTTTCTATCCAATGACAAGGAAGACCTGCTCCTTGTGGAGTTGAAGCAGGGGTCAAAGACTTAGTCACTGTTCTGCAACTTTGAGGCCAGGCCTGCTCAGGTGTAATTTCATACCTTTGCAATGGTTTCAAAGATGAAAGATACCGGGGTTTTCCCTGGGTGTATGAAGTATCACTGATTACTATTCAGAAATATCACAGAGTATTTTACAGGAGATTATGGTTTGTACATGCAAATACAAGTAGACCGCGGGGATATGGATATTACAGAGAGGAAGGGAGTTTTTGCTTATATCTGTTTCATTCACAAATCCCAGGCTGTATGAGAAGAGATGCTAGAACAAAGATTAATCAAAGGCTGCGTGATGATGAAACATATTCATAGACTCCTCGTGGGGTCTATAATCTCCCTGTGGTGCATAATTTTACGCTAGCTGAAGGGAGACCACTTGGTTCCAAGTGTCAATATATGAAAAATGTACTGCATCTAAATACTATCTAAATCTCTGGATGATTTATTCTATTACTTTTTTCTTTAATTTGAAAAAACAATACAGCAAACACACAAAAAGGAAAAATGGCTCAAAATCATGGTTGTGTGTTTTTAAAAACAAAAAGGGATGCGAAAATATTTTTCTCTCAATCCTACCTCACTCCGAGGTTTCCGGTCACAAACTGGGTACATCCTTTTCGAGTCCTCAGCCATGGCCACACTCACAACCCACGCAGAGATATTTTGAGCACCAAATCACATTCATCTACAGTTTGCTTTATCTCCTTTTTAAAGGTTTAAGAATATTACATAGCATTCAATATACCATAATTTATTCAACCAGCTCTCACCAAGGGGCATGAGATTTATCTGCAATTCTTCTCTATTTTGAATGCCACATTGTGTATGTTGTACTCTGTGACAATTTTGCTAGGATCGAGTCGTTAAAGTGAGGTTGTAGACAAATGAGTTAATAGATGTCAGCAAGTAATTTCCATAAAGTTGTATCAATTCACATTCTCAACTGTGTGTAAGGATGGTTACACCCTGACACCTACACCAACCAAAAGTCTAAATGAAGTTCGAACCCACTTGTGAAATTCTAAGGCATTAAAGTCAATACAGCAGCCAGCATGGTGGCTCATGCCTGTAATACCAGCAATTTGGGAGGCCAAGACAGGAAGATCACTTGAGGCCAGGAATTCGAGACTAACCTGGGTAACATAGCGAGACCCCTTCTCTACAAAACTTAGCCAGGCGTGGTGGCGCATGTCTGTAGTCCTAGCTACTTGGGAGGCTGAGACAGGGGATCACTGAAGCACAGGAGTTCGAAGCTGCAGTGAGCTATGACTGTGTCACTGCACTCCAGCCTAGGTGACAGAGCAAGACACTATCTCAAAAATATTTGAAAATTTAAAAGCTAAAAATGCAATAGAGTACTGCATGGTAATGAGGGGAGAAGCCATTAAACAATAAGAACTGATAAAATAAAGAGCTGTCCCATTTAATTATTAATAAACAAACTTCTCTCATGCTCTTCTTAGGGAGCTAACTACTAAATGCCAGAGAACAGGCATTTTTGCCCTTTGGCTTGAATATGTCTTGCCACAAATAATTTCTTTTGACCTGGTCCAAAAGCAGAAATAAGTCAAAGCCATGGACTTTCACAAACCATATCAAAACAGAGAACTGTGAATTTTCTTTAAAAATTTCATCTTTGGCATGCTTCATTATAGGAAAAAAGTACTCAAGGCCCTGAAATGATAACTGAGATCGGGTAGCATGAATGTGTAGGGAATAACGGCTTACACTTCACGACTTTACAGAACGACATGCTCATCACCCCGATCTGAGCACTGTACACTGTATGTTCCAAAACATCACTATGAACCCTGTAAATATGTGCAATTATTATTTGTCAATTTGAAAATGAAAAAAATAACTTCAGTGCAGACATAAACACAGCAAATTCTAAAACAAAACAATAAAACAGAGAATGCAGGTGGTCCTGGTTCACCCAAGCCTAGGGCTTGGCAAAGGCAGGCCCTACAAACATCAGCAAGAGTATCACCAACATGCCTGACCAGAGTATAAGGCTGGGTCAGGGGGAGGCCAGAAGGGTTAACATATTATGATTCAAGGGACGAGAGGAGGCCGGGTGAGGTGGCTCACGCCTGTAATCCCAGGACTTTGGGAGACCAAGGAAGGAGGATTCCTTGAGGCCAGGAGGTCGAGATCAGCGCGGGCAACGTTGCAAGAAACACCCCCTCCCTTGCAATTCCACAAAAAAGTAAAATTAGCCAGGCATGGTGGCACACGCCTGTGGTCACAGCTACTTGGGAAGCTCATGTGAGCCCAGGAGCTGAAGGCTCCAGGGAGCTATGATCACACTATTGGATTCCAGCCTGAGTGACAGAGTGAGATTCTGTCTCTAAAAGAAAAGAAGGGCTGAGTGGCAAGTGTTGAAAGCCACACATAAGTGCAGAAGGAGTGAGGAGAGGGAAAGAAAGAAAAGAGGAAGGCTGGGGTCGGAGAGGGGAACTTCAGAGTCTGAGGCGGAGGGTTTGTTCCTAGGGATCGCACGGTCTGAGGCGTGACCATTCCCGTGGGTGGCACGAGCACCAATTTAGCCCAGGAAACATGGCAAGACCACAGCCTGCGATAAATAAGTTCAGTCTAGAAAAAGTGAGATGACCCATCTTGAGGAAGTTAAATACCAATGGGAGAGAGAATCAGATCGTCATGTTTGGACACAACCATCCAGGGTTATCTAACAACAGGAGGAGTAGTTCTGTGGCTTGAATTGACCCTTGCCAAGTTCACCTGGTATTACTCAACTTACTTGGAGCTTTCTGGTGGGTAGGGAGTGAGTCTATCTTAACACAGGGTCCTCGGTCACCCCACTAGAGCTCAGCTAGCCAGCTCTATGGACGCACAGGTGATTTCTATTCCAGTAAAACTGACGCCTTGAGAGCCCTTCTCCCTTCTCTGAATGCCCAGACAGTTCTGTGTCAAGAGCCTTTTCATGGTCTGTTTCCAGAAAGTGCCGTCTGCTTGGATTGCTAGCCAGTAGCTAGAATTCTGAAGTGAGCCTCTTTTGAAAGAGTTAAAAATGCCAAGTATGAGCCAGGCCTGGTGGCTCATGCCTATCATCCCAGCACCTTGGGAGGCTGAGGCGGGAGGATTGCTGGAGCCCAGGAGTTCAAGATCGGCCTGGGCAACATCGGCCTGGGCAACATGTTAAGACCCCATCTCTACCAAAAAAAAAAAAGGTTAAAAAAATGCCAAGTATGTGCTCTAGGGAAAGTTTTCTAGTTTTACCTGGTAACACTGGTTTCTCATTCTAGAAACTTCCCATCGGGGTGAAGTAAGGATTTACCAAGTAAACCAGAATGATCTGATTTTCCCTTGGAGGGAAAAAAAAAAAAAAACCAAAGCCCTCACCAATCTATTCAACAGATCTTGTTGGCGCTTGAAAGGATTGTTGCATATCAGGAGGAGCAGGCAGGGGCCTGCCAAGCTGACTCAAACAGATACCATCTACAGCAAGCACAGGTCGGTCCTGTCCCTGTTATTATAATGTTCATAATTGCTTCGGGTTTGCAGATCCTCTGGTGGGCTGGCGGCTCTTCCAAGGCAATGAGGCTGTCGAGTGGGATTCTGCCCACTGCCTCTCCATTCAATTTACAGAAAGGGGCAATGCTTCCAGTTACCAGTTTTGTGCCAATAGTTTTTACCTGTGCTATTCTGCCAGGGTGATATCATTTGGAACTTTGGAAAAGTCTAAAAATCTCGCTAGGTTCTGGCAAAGTAAAAGGCCCCGCAGCAAGTACCAACACCAACTGTTACCAACTCAGAAATACGGGGCCTTCTGGGGTTCAGTGGGTTGGGGGTGGAGCCAGACCAGGCTCCGGGTTCAACGCTCCCCCTCATCGACGGACCCAGGTTCCCTCCTCGGCAAAACCAGGAGGCTGAACAAGGTGACTTCAAGGTTCCCTTCAGCTTTGAGACTCAAGTTGTCAAACTGGGAGCCTAGGCCCCAAGCGCACTTTCTAAATAGTCAGGATTAGCAACATGGAGTCACCCCTCTGCTTTAGATGGCACCAAGCCTAGGAGATAAGGCATGGCAGTCGGGGCCCTGGCCTCAGAGTGGCAGGGTGTGCGTGGGAGCTGGGAGGGAAGAGGGAATCCAGCATTTCGAAAGAAAGATGGTATGTGAGAGGTCCAAGTGGCCAGGTGTTGTGCCTCACACCTGTAATCCCAGAAATTTAGAGGGTTGAGGCAGGAGGATCGCTGGAGCCCAGGAGTTCGACACCAGCCTGGGCAACATAGTGAGATCACATCTTTACAAAAAATCAAAAAGTTAGTCATGTGTGGTGGTGCACACCTGTAGTCCCAGCTACTCGGGAGGCTGAGGCAGAAGGATTGACTGAACCCAGGAGGTCGAGGCTATAGTGAGCCATGATTGCACCTTTGCACTACAGTCCAGTGAGACTCTGACTCAACGAAAAAAGAAAAGAGGGGTCAAAGACACAGGGGAAGGTTTTTGTAGACACAAACTCTACAACCTTGGAAATGTAAGACTTCTGTTTCCTTGGTGAATAAACAAGACACAAAATTAGTCACAATTTATTAGGAGGCTACTGTAGCATCAATCATTAAGTAAGATAGTTTTCTGGCTTATAACAGACTGAACACTTCTGTCTTGGCCACCATGCTGTATTTTCTGTGATACTGCCAAGACACCAACACACTTGGATGCATGCAGCTTAAAAACTGTGTGTGTGTGTGTGTGTGTGTGTGTGTGTGTGTGCGTGTGTGTGTGTCCTCTGCCTTCTATTTGTTCTGGAGAACGTAATGTAGAACTTCATTTTTTGAGAGACATGTTGAACATCTGAGAACTCAGTCGCAGTCATGTGTCACTTAACAGCGGGGATACATCCTGAGAAATATGTCACTGGGCAATTTCATCATTGTGTGAACATCATGGAGTGTCTTTGCACAAACCTAGGTGGTATAGCCTACTGCAAGCCTAGGCTACATGGTACAGCCTATTGTTCCTAGCATGTGACTACACGGAACACAGTTGGCAATTGTAGCACAGTGGGAGGAATATATCTAAACACAGAAAAGGCACAGTAAAAACACAATGCCATAATCTTAAGCGTTCTATAGGTAGTCTGTGGTTGACTGAAAAGTTGTTATCCAGTACATGACTATAATTATTGGTAGGTTTTCCACAGACATAACAGCACCTTTGGTAATTTTTTTTTTTTTTTGAGTTGGAGTCTCACTCTGTCACCCAGATTGGAGTGCAGTGGCTGCTCCCGGCCACCGCAGCCTCAACCTGCTGGGCTCCGGCGATCCTTCCGCCTCAGCCTTCCACGTAGCTGGAGCTACAGGTGTGCACTACCATGCCCGGCTAATTTTTTAATTTATTGTAGAGCTGAGGTCTTGCCAAGTTGCCCAGATGGGTCTCAAACCCGCGGGCTCAGGCAATCCACTCACCTCGGCCTCCCAAGGCGCGGGATTACAGACTGAGCCACCGAGCCCGGCTACCTTTGGTAATTTTTTAAAAACTTGGTAGCATTTATCACTAGGAATGGATTGTGAGTGCTTTTAGCTTGCTTAGTGGAACAACAAATTGGCACTTAGGTCTTAAATAAGACTTCAGTGTAGCCCAAGGAAATATATAGCCTTGGGAGTGGGGCACAGAGACTCACACTCAGACATTCACCAAAGCAGTAAGTAGAACAGCCAAATAATTGAAGCCATTTCAAATTTCCCTAATAGGGAAACTCTTAAGTTACCCCATAGCATAGGCTGTCATAAAACATCCTATAAGAGCGTGCGAGATCAAACGTTTTTAGTGTCTTAAGAGTTCAGATTGGGCCTAAGCAGAAGTCAGTGGTATAGACAAGTTCCACAGAGAGGCGCCAGATAAATTCCAAAGGAAGTCAAGAGGAGATCAGAAGTGGTGGTATGACCCCTGTCTCACGTACCAGCTTGAGCTTCAGCTTATATAGGAGAAAGAGGTTTGTTGGAAGGGATTTGTGGATGAACTGAAAGCTGGGCTGCTTCCCTGCCTCTGGCTCTAAGGAGAAATAGAGGTGCTCTCTGCTCACCCGAGTCAGTGGGGAGATGAGGGTGGGCTTCAAGATCACTACAAGGGGGTGATTGTCAGCAGGGGGACACCAGCCTCTGACTTTCCGGCAGGTGCCTATGGGTAGGCCTAATCTTTCTGCCACTGGGAGACCTAACCAGTGGGTGCAAAGACGTTCCAGAGAGGAGCTGTTCTGGTGGTGGAATGAGGGGGCATGTTTTCCACGGGCCCAAGTGCACCAGAGCCTTCTGGAAAGCACATAAACCTAGCTCAGGTAAGAGGGGTGCAGTGTACCTCTGGGAGAGATGGAGTCTAGGCTGGCTGTTGGGGCAGATGTTCGAGACTCGCCTGGGCAGGGAGACCTCATCTCTACAATAAATCAAAAAATCAGGCGAGTGTGGTAGCGCATGCCTGTAATTCTGGCTACTTGGAAGGCTGAGGCGGAAGGATCGCCGGAGCCCAGCAGGTCGAGGCTGCGGTGGCCGGGAGTGGTCACTGCACTCCAGTCTGGGCGACAGAGTGAGACTCCAACTCAAAAAAAAATTTAAAAAAAAAAATTCAGCTGGGAGTGCATTGCCCCTATCAGGCAATAGTTCGGTGACTGAATTCTCATCTCTGGGGAAGAGGGGGAGAACCAGGTGCACCTGCCCCACTTTGGGGTCTTAAGACTTCACATTAAGCCTGAGCGGAAGGGGAGAGAAGCTTTGAGCTGGACGAGGGAGGTAAGGACTCCGTCGACTTCATTTCATGTAAGTTTAATATTAACCAGGTATTTACTGAGCACCTACTGTGTGCTAGGAGATCGGGATTATTACACCTGTTTTACCAAGGAGGAAGCTGACTGAGAGAGGTTAGGAGCTAACTCAAGGTGACACAGCTAAGTGGAAGAAGCTGAGCAGGTCTGTCTAGCTCCAGAGGCCGTGGGGACACATGGTACAGCATCAATAAGCTTGCACTCTGGACTTGACACTACTACTCAGTAGTTATATGACCATAAACAAATTATTTACCCTCTCTGCGCGTTGGTGTACAATCTGTAAATTGGGCATATTAATGGTAAATCTTGCATAGGATCATTTTGAAAATTAAATGAGTTAACATGGGTAAGTCCTTAGAACAGCACTTGGCCTTAAGACTTTTCATTATTGCCAGGCACAGCGGCTCACACCTATAATCCCAGGTCTTTGGGAGGCCAGGTTGAGAGGATTGCTTGAGCCCAGGAGTTTCAGTCCAGCCTAGGCTATACAGTGAGACCCGTCTCTACAAAAAAATCAAAAAATTAGCTGGGCGTGATGGCGCATGCCTGTAGTCCCAGCCACTTAAGAGGCTTAGGTAGAAGAAGTGCCTGAGCCCAGGAGATCAAGGCTGTGGTGAGCCATGATCATGCCACTGCACTCTAGCCTGGGCGATAGTGAGATCCCAAATTAAAAAAAAAAAGTGGCCAGGCACGGTGGCTCACACCTGTAATCCCAGCACTTTGGGAGGCAGAGGCAGGAGAATAGCTTGAGTCCAGGAATTCCAGACCAGTCTGGGCAACATAGTGAAACCTTGTCTCTACAAAAAATAAAAAAAGTATCCAGGCAGGGTGGCACGTGCCTGTAGACCCAGCGACTTAGCATGCTGATGTACAAGGATCGCCTGGGCCCAGGAGGTCGAGGTTGCCATGATCATGGCACTGCACTCCAGCCTGGGCAACAGTGAGACCCTGACTCCAAAAAATTTTAATTTTGATTATTATTCTTTGATTACATCAAATTAACTTTTTATGCAAAAAGCTTATGAATACTGCAGCAAATGAAGAAAGCTAGACGTTACATTGTCTATCTAGTGTGATTACAACTAGACAAAAAAAAATTACACCCATGCAAAGGGAAAAAAAGGAAAAATCATACTTCCCTCATCTTCCTTTTCATTCCTGTTGTTGTTATTATTGTTATTATTATTAATAATTTTAGAGACAGGGTCTTGCTTTGTTACCCAGGCTAGAGTGCAGTGGCATCATCATAGCTCACTGCAGCCTCCAACTCCTGGGTTCAAGCGGTTCTCCTACCTCAGCCTCTTGAGTAGCTGGGATTACAAGTGTGTGCCACCATGCCAGGCCCTTATCTTTCAATAAGCTCGTTACTTTTGTTATAATGGAAAAGGAGTTACATTTAACATCCTTAAACAAATAAGAAGGCCAGGCGCAGTGGCTCACGCCTATAATCCCAGCACTTTGGGAGGCCAATGAGAGGACTGCTTGAGCCTACAGGTTCGAGACCCGCCCGGGCAACTTTTGAGACCTCATTTCTACAATAAATCGAAAAATTAGCCAGGTGTGATGGCACATGCCTATGGTTCCAGCTACTTGGAAGGCTGAGGCAGAAGGATCGCCTGAGCCTAGCAGGTTGAGGCTGAGGAAGCCATGGGTGTGCCACTGCACTCCAGCCTGGGTGGCAGAGTGACACTCTGACTCAAAAACAGCAACAACAACAACAAAACAGGTAAGAAGTCCCTATTGTCTAAGGCTTCGTAATTTGGCAAAGGATAGGCAAACATATACAGTCATATCCCAGATGGGGAGTAGAACAAAAAGAATGTATAGGAAAAGACATAAGTAAGACCTCCACAGTCAGACGAAGTGACAAAGCCACTCGTGAGAGGTGAGGTTGGTTGGAAAAACTCCAGCGCTCTCAGAGAAGAATATAAACAGTCAGGGTGTATTTTCTGATAGATATTAATACACAATACCCTGGATCAAGGCATTATGTATTTATCCATCCATTCCACTAGTTAAATGCCTACTAAGTGTCAGATTCCAAGATACATGATGCCGTATAATCAGCACCAAAGTGCTGCATGCTGTTGGGCATTGAATTGTGTCCTCCCGAAAATCCATATGTTGGGGTTCCAGCCCCCAGGACCTCAGAATGGAAGCTCATTTGGAGATAGGGTCTTTATACAGGTAATCAAGTTACAGGGAGGTCATTAGAATGGGCTCTAATCCAACATGACCACCATCCTCATAAAACAGGGAAATCTGGAGACACGCACACAGGGAGAACTCCACAAGGAGACAAAGGCAGAAATAAGGGTGATGCCCCACAAGTCAAGGAACACCAAGGATGGCCAGCAGACCACCAGAAGCCAGGAGAGGGGCCAGAACAGACTCTCCCTCTCACCCTCAAGGGAGCCAACCCTGCTGATACCTTGATCTTGGACTCCAGAGTTGAAAGACGATAAATCTCTGTTGTTTGAGCCTACAAGTCTGAGGTACATAGTTACGGCAGCCCAGGCAAACTAAGACACATGTGCTATGCTAATGGCATCTGAAAATAGTAACAACAACAAAAATCTCTGGGCCTCTGTTTTTGTATCTGCAAGGTAAGAAAGCTGGACCAAATAATGCAACTCCTTCTACTTCTGATGTCCTGTATGTCTGCACAATCTCTGCACCAGAAAAGCACACTCGTTAGGTAAAGGACAAATCTAAGATAGCCCAACACTATATTTGGGTAATACATGACACCAGCATTTCCCAAAGTGCGTTCCTGGAGAAAGGGTTTTGGAGGTGGAGGGGTCAATGCTGCGAACACCAGTGTGTTCCTTTACCCTCAGGATGTGTGGTCTAACCTAACCTTCCTCTCTCTGTCTGCCCTGCACGTTTAAGAAATGTCAATGCACAGAGCCTACTCCAGACCACATAAGCCAGAATCTCTAGGGCACAGGGCTCAGGCACCCAAAATCTGTAGGAGTTCTTCAAGTTATTTTAATGTGCAGTCAGGGTCCAGAACCACTGGTGTATGCAGTTCAGATGGGTGCTAAAAATTTTTGGCAAGAAAATTTAGATGTTTTCTCTGGGTCACTAGTAGGAGCTTTCCATGGTTTTTCCAATCTGTCCTCAAGGATTATTTTGTTTGTCTGCTTTTGAAGAGACGAGGTCTCACTATGTTGCCTAGGCTGATCTCAAACTTCTAGGCTCAAGCAATCCTCCTGCCTGAGTCTCCCCAAATGCTGGGATTCCAGGCATAAGCCACCACATCCGGTCAGTCCTTAAGGATATTCATTTCTCCCTATAGTGCTTGTCACAAGGTGACCAGTGAAGTCAGCTGCCCCTGCCCTTCACCAGGGCCAGTGTTCGAAGTAGCTTCCATGTGCAAAATGCCGTGCCAGGCTCAAGGGTTAGCCAAAACTGGCAGAAGGAGATGCAAGTGGAGGGTAAGAGGTACATTTGTAACTAATCTCACAATCATTTCAACCGTAGGTTTTATGCTAACATACAATGAAATTATTCCTATATTGACCCTGCTATGGAATAGGTGACTTGAACCCACAGCCAGACATGTATCCCTCCAATTCAATGGGTTTATTTTGGGGAAAAGAGTGGGTACATCAGAATCAATCAACTATGAGGCTTTCATTTTTATTTTTACATGGGCTCTTGCTATATTGCCCAATTGTCCAGGCTGGTCTCAAACTCCTGGGCTCAAGCAGTCCTTCCACTTCAGCCTCCCAAGTAGCTGGGATCATAGGCTCACACCATCAAACTCGGCTCCTATGAGGCTTTTAAAAACCACTCACAGCCGGGCTCGGTGGTTCAGCCTATAATCCCACGCTTTGGGAGGCTGAGGTGAGTGGATTGCCTGAGCCCGCGGGTTCGAGACTCGCCTGGGCAACTTGGTGAGGCTTCATCTCTACAATAAATAAAAAAATTAGCCAGGCGTGGTAGCGCACACCTGTAGTTCCAGCTACTTGGAAGGCTGAGGCGGAACGATCGCCGGAGCCCAGCAGGTCAAGGCTGCGGGGGCCGGGAGCGGCCACTGCACTCCAGTCTGGGCGACAGGGTGAGACTCCAGCTCAAAAAAAAAACACCACTCAGGGCCGGGCTTGGAAGCTCAGCCTGTAATCCCAACACTTTGGGAGGCCGAGATGAGAGAATTACCTGAAACTGTGGGTTCAAGACCAGCCTGGGCAACTTGGCAAAACCTCTCCTCTACAACAAACAAAAAATTAGCTGGTTGTGGTAGCACGTGCCAGTAGTTATGACTTGGAAGGCTGAGGAAGGATCACCGGAGCACAGCAGGTTGACACTGGGGTGGCTGTGAGTGTGTCATTGAACTCTAGCCTGGCTGACAGAGTGAGACTCCAACTCAAAAAAAAAAAAAAATAAAATAAAATAAGAAAAACCACTCCAGCTCAAAAAATAAAAATAACCACTCCCTCCCTGAGGACATTAGCTGGGGGCGGGGAGGTGGTTGGGGAGGGAGTAAAAAGGAAAGTTGAGAAGACCTGCTTGAGCAGCTCTGGAAGCTCAGAGCTCCTGCAGCCTGGTCCTACTTCCTTTCCTCTACCTCGCCTGTCTGTTCTCAACGATGGCTATGTGGCCAGCTAATGCCTCTTCTCTCTCCACCTTCCCAAGTAACGGGACTCACCCAGCAGAGGACAGAGTCTTGAAAAACTCTGCAGAGCACAGGCCTGGGGTGCCCGTGCCCGATGAGCTCCTGCCATGTGCCTTGAGTTGCATTTGTTCCCCGTGCAAGTCTCGCCAGCTCAGCTCGGCTGCAGGTTCCTGTAGCGGGGAGGAACTGGCCTGGCGCATCCTCTGCAAACCACTCTGCTCATACCACCGCCTGCACAGCGGAAGAGGCAAGGCTGCATGCACTCGAGTTAGCATGAGGCTGCTGACTTCTGGGATCCCCGTGTCTTTAATTTTACTGCTTCAACACTTTAAATATAACATTTGTCCTGATACCTTGAACACAGCAGAGTTTGTTCCTATCCGATCAAAAAGGCTGTTCCTCTCCCCTGCCTCCGTTTTTTCTGAAGCATCTATTACCATTAGGAATGCTCTGCACTGTACTAATCCATTCCTGGTTAGGCTTATTTATTCATTACACATCCATAAGGCACGAAGGATGAGATTGATACTATTTCAAGAGCTTCAAAAACATTAACTCCCTTCATCAACACAACAGCCCTCTGAAGCAGAGACTGCTGACACCCTGTCATTAATTCTCCCGATTGATTTCCAGATGGGGAAATGGAAAGGTTTGGGTAGCCTGCCCAAGGTTGGGTAGCCTGCCCAAGGTCACAGAGATTCTGCCCTATGTGAGCTGGTGCCAGCCCTGGTGACCTCCCCACCCTGCTATAACTCTCCTCGCCTGCTGGAATGCCACCTCCTGACAGAGATACCATCTTTTGTTCACCACCATGTTCCCAGTACTCTGAGCAGCACCCGGAACCACCTGACTACTGTCTGCGCAAATTCTCACCCACACGCTTCACGGTGGGTGCACTCCTATCCCCCCCCACGCCTCTGGGGAACAAAGATGACCACGACAGGCTCTCTGCCCCTAAAAGAGCTCACAGTCTAGTGCTGGGCTTTTCCGACCTCCTTGACCACAATCTACAGAAAAGAAACGTGACACTGTTTTGCAAAAGTGTTTTTTTTTTTAAAGTACAATTGAAGCAAAAAAATTTGCAAAAATAATCCTGTTTTAGGACAGCATTTGACACATTTTCTATTTTATTCCATTGCATTCTACTAATTTCATGGGTAGAAAGGCTGGTCAAGACCTAGGAAATTTTTATGACTTTCTAACCTACGTCATCTGCTGAAGTTTGAAAGATACTGAACTACAGGAGAGGATGAGGAGATCAAAGCCTTGCAAAGGGCTGTAAGAGAAGTATATGTAAAAGGGGGAGGCAGAAGAGGTCTTGGGGGGGGGGGGGACAAGACCTCAGGGTCTTTGTTTAAATAATGGCAGCAGGGATAGTTCATTCTTCTAAGGTAAAAAGGAACTTTAGTCTTCCTAGGAAGCATTTATATATAAATGTACACATATATTTTAAGATACAAGTGTTTTCAACTGATACTTGATAACAGGGTAGAAAAAAACCCGGTAATAATGACTCATGATTTCCCACTTCCCAGAAGTTTCCACTCAGGGACTTAGACCTGTCAATCCTGAGAGCGCTCTTTAGGTCGTGTTGCTCTCAGTGATTGGCTCCAACCGTGTGGGACTGCTGAGAAGAGGGAAAGCCATATGGTGGCGCTCAGGGAACCTGGCGACAGGGGACCTGGCTGCCATCTTTGTTCTTTTGGAACATGCACAGATGGTTTAACTCTTCCACATTTCTTCATATATAAAGTAGAGGTAACACCTTACTTCCCGATTGTTGAGGGCATCAGATATGGGCATACAGATTTGTGAAGACTGTAATGTGCCTGACAAATATATAAAAAACCATATTAATTACCAGTTTAACGTTCTTTTTCCTTTAAATTCCCCTCTCCTTCCCCGTGACCTTTAACCCATGGCAAAGATCACAGCTATAGTTTGCTCCTCCTTCCTGTCCAGTTCATCCTCAGATGTAGAAAACAGTCCATTAAAAAACTGATTATAGGCTATGCATGCCTGTTATCCCAGCCCAGGAAGTTGAGACTGCAGTGAGTCAAGAATGTGCCACTGCACTCCAGCCGGGACGACAGAGTGAGACCCCCAACTCAAAAAAAAAAGTTGATTATGGTCCAACTAAAGCAATGCCACAAAAAGAATAAATAGAATATATATTGAAGAAAGAAATAAAACTGAGTTTGCTCACAGATAACACAATGGTGTAGAAAATCTGAAATATCTGACAAATAACTCCTGGAACTAATAAGTGATTATGGCAGGATTACAGGATACAAGATGAATACAGAAAGTCAATTCCTTTCCTACAGTGGAATTTGAAATTTAAAACACAACACCCATCTATATTAACTCCCACCCCAGAAATGAAATCTCACAAAATATATAAGTGATCTATATGCGGAAAACAATAATACTCTGATGAAAGAAATCAAAGAACAATATACAGGCATACCCCAGAGATACTATGAGTTCAGTTCCAGACCACTGCATAAAGTAACTCTCACAATAAAGCAAGTGACGTGAATTTTTTGGTTTCTCTGTCCATATAAAAGTTATGTTTATATTATACTGTAGTCTATTAAGTGTGCAACAGCATTATGTATTTAAAAAGTACATGCCTTAATTAAAAATACTTTGTTGCTAAGCATGCTAATGACCATCTGAGCCTTCAGCAAGTTTTCATCTTTTTGTATTAGCAGGTCTTGCCTTGATGTTGATGGCTGCTGACTGCTCAGGATGATGGTCATTGAGGGTTGGGGAGGTTGTGGCCATTTCTCTTCCTTGTTTTTTTTTTATTTTGTGTAGAGATAGGGATCTCGCTATGTTGCCCAGGCTGGTCTCAAACTCCTGGCCTCAAGTGATCCTCCCACCTCAACCTCCCAAAGTGCTGAGATGACAGGTATGAGCCACTGCTCCCTGGACCAATTTCTTTTTTTTTTTTTTTTGAGTTGGAGCCTCACTCTGTCGCCCAAACTGGAGTGCAGTGGCACGCTCCCTGCCACCGCAGCCTGGGCTCCGGTGATCCTTCCACTTCAGTCTTCCAAGAAGCTGGCACTACAGGTGCGCACTCCCACACCCGGCTAATATTTTGATTTATTGTAGAGATGAGGTCTCGCCAAGTTGCCCAGGCGGATCTCGAACCTGCGGGCTCAGGCAATTCACTCACCTCAGCCTTCCAAAGCGTGGGATTACAGGCTGAGCCACTGAGCCCGGCTCCAATTTCTTAAAATAAGACAACAATGAAGTTTCCCACATCCACTGACTCTTTCTTTCACAAAAGATTTCTCTGTAGCATGTGATGCTGTTTGATAGCATTTTACTCACATTAGAACTTCTTTCAAAATTGGAGTCAAGCCTCTCATTCTGCTGCTACTATATCAACTACATTTATGTAGTCATCTAAATCCTTTGTTGTCACTTCAACCATGTTCATGGCATCTCCACCAAGAGTAGATTCCATCTCAAGATACCATTTTCTTTGCTCACCCATGAGATGTAACTTCTCATCCATTCAAATTTTACTATAGATTGCAGCAAAAAATTCAGTCACATCTTGAGGCTCCACTTCTAACTCGTTTTCTTGCTGTTGCCACCACATCAGCAGTCCTTTCCTCCACTGAAGTTCTGAATCCCTCGAAGTCATCCCGGAGGGCTGGAATCAGTTTCTTCCAAACTCCTGTTAGTGTTGATACTTTGACCTCCCACGAATCATGGATATTCTTAAGGGCATCTAGAATGGTGAATCCTTTCCATAAAGGTTGCTATGGACTTTGCCCAGATCCATTCAAAGAATTACTACCTAATGGCAGCTGCAGCCTTACAGTATGTATTTCTTAAAAAGAAGGACTTAAAAGTCAAAGTGACTCTCTGGTCCATGGGCTGCTGTGTCAATGCATGTTCTGTTGCTTATTAACAGAATACCAGAAACTGGGTAATTTATAAAGAAAAGTTCTGCATGTAAGGAAATCCAAAGTCAAGGGGCGGCACGTGGTGAGGGCCTTATTGCGGAGGAAACTCTTCAGAGTCCCAAGGCAGCACATCACAGGACAAGGGGCTGAGTGTGTTAGCCCTGTTCTTTCTTCCTTTTCTTACACGGCCACCAGTTCCCCTCCCATGATAACTCATTCATCCGTTAGTCCATGAGTGGACTCATTCATTCGTGAGGGTAGAACGCTCACGATCCAATCACCTCTTAATACTGCCACACTGGGGATTCAATTTCAACATGAGTTTTGGAGGGGACAAATATTCAAACCATAGCAGCTGCAGGATGGGTGCCATGCCGGCAGGCATGAAAACAACATCCATTTCCTTGTACATCTCCATCAGAGCTCTTCAGTGTCCAGGTGCTTTGTCAATGAGCAGTAATATTTTTTTTTTTTTTTGCTAGTTTTAAAATGTCTACTTTATTCCATGTAATACATAACCAGATATCATTTACATCTGAGGAAGAGGTGGCCCATGAGACCGATCTATAGTAAAACACTCTAAGAAATGTAGTCGAATTTTATACATTTCCAGGTAACCCTAGACAAGTATACAGTAGTAATACCTGTATTTCTACAGGTATTACTACATTTTACATAAGATAAAAGGGAAGTATTAATAAACTTTAGAAAGTAGTAAATTCACCTGTCCCTTAAAATGTGGGTATGCAATTGTTACAACGCCATAGTAAATATTTTACAAAATGTAATTTTATTTTCTGTTACTCTGCTGTGACACTGGGCATAACATTTTCACAAGGCTTTTTTGGGACTACAATCAATGACTACCAATACACAATAGTGGTCCAACTCTCTAAATAACAATCACTAGACAAACTGGACCCCCTCTCACATATGCACACATCTGCATGGAGAAGTACTAAAGTTTTAGATTCGGACTTGTGTACTTTATTTCCCCTTTCTATAGTGTAAAGAAATGACACGCACCTTCATTTGCCAAAAGCAATGCTTGTATTCTGGCAGCAACATGCTACTTCTAGTACATAGTAAAGTGAATGCCAGAACTACAAAGGCAAGAGGTGTAAGTGAACTTTTATTTGGGAAGGGAAGTTGTCAACTTAAAACAGCAGCAAATGAAGAGTGGTAAGGAAACTCCCTGTATCTGCAAATGTATATACACAACCTCCAGAATACGTGATATCAGAGGCATTTCAACTTGTGACCCCCCAGCCCAGAAATGTCAAATGCTTTTCCATTCAATCTAATACTTCTGGATTCCGCTGAAAAGGAATATATTAAGAGCATGGAAAAGTTGCTTACTGAAAGGAAACCCCTGAAGAATAAGGGAAGGAATGCAGAAATTAAGAAGTTATGTAGGACATTCTTTAAACTGTAATTAACTACATTTTCCTGTCTTCACAGTAATACAAAACACAGTCACTTGCAGAACTGGTTCTGATGACTTAAACACCAGATACATTTTTAGTCCTCTACATAAGGGTTTGGGAGTGACTTATGTTTATATGAAAGGAAGCTGTTAATACTTTTCTGCAGCAGTAACCGCACACCAGAAAGGCCAAGACAAATACAAATCAAGGAATGGAGTTTTCCCAAAGCTGCAGTGCGAAAAGATGATCAACAGTTGATTCCATACACATGAGTGGGCTCTTTGCTCTAAGAAATCCAAGTGGAATAAGGAATGTGTAAAAATAAAGATGTGTAAAAAGGTTTCTTGACGGGAAGAAGGATGACACCCTGTATGCATTTCGTTTTCGGCCTCTTCTGCTGCATCACGTTTTTCTCCCGCACCGTCTGATGTCCACAGTGTTAGGTAGTTTCCAAGCAACTGCA
Source organism: Carlito syrichta (assembly GCF_000164805.1). Lineage (NCBI taxonomy): Eukaryota > Metazoa > Chordata > Mammalia > Primates > Tarsiidae > Carlito > Carlito syrichta. The sequence goes on along the minus strand of NW_007247805.1, from coordinate 273,836 downwards.
CTGATGAGGGCACTGAGCTGTCCAACAAGGAGTGCAGCCTGCTCTTGGTGGCCTACAAGAACGTGGCCGGGGACCGCAGGTCTGCCTGGAAGGTCATATCGAGCAGAAAACCGACACCTCCGACAAGGTGCTGCCGATGAAGGACTATCCCGGAGAAAGTGGAGTCGGAGCTGAGCTCCATCTGCACCATGGTCCTGGAATTGTTGGATAAGTACTTAATAGCCCATGCAACTCATCCAGAGAGTAAGGTCTTCTATCTGAACATGAAGGAAGATTACCTTCTGTGCCTTGCTGCAGATGCATGTGGTGATGATCTAAAACGAATGATAGGTAATTCCCAAGGAACTTAACAAGAAGCCTTTGAGATAAGCAAGAAAGAGATGCAACCCACACATCCAATTCGCCTGGGGCTGGCTCTTAACTTTTCTGTATTTTCCTATGAGATCCTTAATGACCCAGCGCTGGCCTGCATACTGCCTGCTCAGCCAGCTTGACCGTCTGGATCAGCTCTGTCTTCTCCACGGTGGGCAGGCGGCATGGGGCCGGGGCCGGGACCGGGCCGGGGACGAGGACACGGAGAGCTAGGGCGAGCGCCGACCAAGGTCGGGAGGAGTTGTCCTTGAGAGTTTCAAGTCTCCTGATTTAGCATAATTCTTAAGGGTTTAGGATTTTTGGAATAGTAAGTGGGTATTGGTTTCAACTGAAAGTCACCAGTTGCGTTAGCCCCGAGAGAATCAGTCTGTCCTTTGAAACCAAGCACTGACTTCTCCTCTCTAGCTAGGGAAGTCCGAAAGGGCATCTTCTTCCAGTAGAAGGCTATTTTGTCTACATTGAAAATCGGTTGTTTAGTATAGCCACTTCGTCATGATCTTAGCTAGATCTTTTGATAACTTGCTGCAGCTTCTCCAGCAGCGCTGGCTGCTTCACCTTACACTTTTATATTATGGATATGGCTTCTTTCCTTAAAGCTCATAAATCAACCTCCGCCAACGTCTAACATTTCTTCTGCAGCTTCCTCACCTCTCTCAACCTTCATGGTCTTGAAGAGAGTTAAAGCCTTGCTCTGGATTAGGATTTGGAATAAGAGGTTGTGGTAGCTGGTTCAACCTTTCATCCAGACCACTAAAACTTTTTCCATATCAGCAATAAGATACGATAAGAATTTGGCACGCAAATTCGTGAAGTGGTCCATATTTTTTAAAAAAAGAGAAAGAATAAGGTAAGAATAATCACTTTCTTATCACTTGAATGTTCACTGAACAGCACTTTTACTTTTCTTCAAGAACTTTTCCTTTGCATTCACAATTAGGCTCACTGGTACAGGAGACCTAGCTTTCAGTCTGTCCTGGTTTTCCACATATCTTTCTCACCAAGCTTAATTATTTCTAGCTTTTGATTTAACGTTAGAAGCATGTGACTCTTCCTTTCACTTCGCATAGAGGTCATTGTAGAGTTATTAATGGCCTGTATTCAATATTGGTGTATCTCAGGGAACAGAAATGCCCAAGGAGAGGGAGAGAGACAGGGGAACGGCCAGTCGGCGGAGCAGTCAGAACACACACAACATCTACTGATTACGTTCACCATCTTATATGAGTGCAATTCATGGTGCCCCAAAACAATGACAATAGTAACATCAAGATCACTGATCACAGATCACCACAAAAGATACAATGATGAAACAGTTGGATAATATCAGGAGAATGTAAAAGATGTGACACAGAGACCTGAAGTGAACACATGCCATTGGAAAAACGGTGCCAACAGACTTGCTTGACACAAGGTTGCCACAAACCTTCACTCTGTAAAAAAAATGGAACGTCTGCAAAGCACTATAAAATGGCACACAATAAAACAAGGTATCGCTGTAAATGGAGAGAGATAGCCCATGATCGTGGATGGGAAGGTTCAATGTTGTCAAGATGTCAGTTCTTCCCAATTGATCTATAGATTCAATACAATGCCACTCAAAATCCCAGCAAGTTATCTTGTGGATATCAACAGACTAACTTGAACATTTTTATGAAGAGGCAAAGGATCCAGACTAGCCAACGCAATACTGCAGGAGAGGAGTGAAGGACTGACACTAGGCAACTTCAAGATTTACTGTAAAGCTACAGTAATCAAAACAGTATGGTGTTGGCAAAGAATAGACAAATAGATTATTGAAACAGAAATAGAGAACCCAGAAATAGAAACATATAAATATAGTCATTTGATTTTTGACAAAGGAAAAAAGGCAATACAATCAAGATTGTTTTTCAACAAATGGTGCTAGAATAACACCCCCCCAAAAAAAGTCTAGATACATACCTTATAGCCTCCACAAAAATTAACTCAAAATAGACCAAAAACCTAAATATAAACTGCAAAACTATAAAACTCCTAGAAGACAATATAGTAAGTAGGCAATCTAGATGACCTTGGGTATGGCAATGACTTTTAAAATATAACACCAATAATTGATAAGCTGGACTTCATTAAACTAAAATATTTCTGCTCTGTGAAAGACACTATCAAAAGAATGAAAAGACAAGCCACAGACTGGAAGAAGATATTTGCAAGAGATATATCAGATAAAGAACTATTATCCAAAATATACCAAAAAACTCTTAAAACTTAACAGTAAGAGCACAAACTACTTGATTTAAAAATGAGCCAAAGACCTTAACAAACATCTCACTAAAGTGTAAATGCAAATGGGAAATAAGATATGAAATGATGCTCTACATTATGTGTCATCAGGGAAATGCAAATCAAAACAACAACAGACTGAGTACAGTAGCTCAGACCTGTAATCCTAGCACTTTGGGAGGCTGAGGCAAGAGGATTTTTTGAGGTCAGGAATTTGAGATCAGCCTGGGCAACATAGCAAGACCCTGTCTCTACAAAAAATAAAAAAATAACAGCTAGCCGGATGTGGTGGCATGCCACCTGTAGTCCCAGCTACTTGAGCCCAAGAGGTCAAGGCTGCTGTAGCAAGCTATGATTGTGCCACTGCACTCCAGCCTGGGTGTCAGTGAGACCCTGACTCAAACAACAACAACAACAACAAACAAAAACTATTAGAATGGCTAAAAACCAGAACACCAACCTACCCACTGCTAACAAAGGTATGAAGCAACAGGAACCCTCATTCATTGCCATGGGGATTCAAAATGGTATAGTCACTTTGGGAGACAATTTGGCAGTTCCTTAGAAATCAAAACATCCTAGCCGGGCTCGGTGGCTCAGCCTGTAATCCCACGCTTTGGGAGGCTGAGGTGAGTGGATAGCCTGAGCCCGCAGGTTCGAGGCCCACCTGGGCAACTTGGCGAGACCTCATCTCTACAATAAATCAAAAATCAGCCGGGTGTGGTATCGCGCACCTG